>NC_071257.1:30688680-30988680 GCF_023375685.1 Ictalurus furcatus | reverse complement strand
TTAAACACACACATACACACACACTAACTAATGTAGGTGTCCTCATGGAGTATTACACTGACTCTCTATGAATACTACTATAAAATAATCCGATTCTTAAATTTACTGCGACGGACTGACTGCAACATAAGGACGGCGACAGACGGTGATAGACGGACGGTGATAGACGGATTGCGACGGATGGACTGCGCCGGACGGATTGCGACGGACGGACTGCAACAGACGGTGCCAGACGGACTGCGACAGACGGACTGCGACAGACGGACTGCGACAGACGGTGACAGATGGACTGCGACAGACGGCGACAGACGGACTGCGACAGACGGTGACAGATGAACTGCGACAGACGGTGACAGACGGACTGCGACAGACGATGACAGACGGACTGCGACAGACGATGACAGACGATGACAGACGGACTGCGACAGACGATGACAGACGATGACCTACGGACTGCGACAGACGGACAGTGACAGACAGATGGAATTTTGTTATGCTTTTTTTTTTGTTGTTTTTTTAAATACTACTTTTATAAAATAAGTGTATGTAAACTTAAATTAAATATTTGAGCGAAACTTAATTTCTCAAACTTTCCAACCTTAAACGTTCTCTTCTATAATCTGCTCAAAGCTTCTTTTGTAATCGTTTAGGAAATTAGGTCATTTTCAGTCAATCAAATTTCCATCCGATTGTATGATATGGGTATATTATTCATATCATATTATATTAGAAGCGATCGCTTACTTATCAATGCATTTAGCAGCTTCTTTGCTGCTGACGGTACAAAGTAGCTGATTGGACGTTGAAATGTGATTTTTTCACGTTAGATAGACCTGTATTTATACCGAGCTGCTGTCTGTTGAATTCTTGATTCTGATTGGTCAGAAGGAGATTAGCTCTCTGTAACCACGGTTAGTTCTGGCTGCAAGGTAAGTCATAAGGTGCATTCAAATACGTTCTTGTTTCTATAGTAACAGATCATTCAAACAAATAAAAATGCATAGTTGTTTGTGATATAGTTATGATGAAGTTTTCTGTACGGAGGTATTTATGTCACTGTTTTGGAAGGAGTCTCCAGTGTCAGCACTTTGTAACCGTCAGAGATAAAGTTGTGGCTTTGTTTCTCAACACAGGAAAGCCGTTTGAGCAGAAGGTTCTCAAATGGGTTGTTTTTTTTTCTCGCTAACGTGGCAGTGAATCTTCCTTTTTCTTTTCTTATTATTATTTAAAAAGAACAACGCCTGACTTGTTACTTTAGGTATTTAATGCGGTTTTGCTTAAAGCTTAAAGAGTCTGTCTTGGGTACGACTCAATCATCGTCCCCGAATCCCAGTGCACACGGCTGTGCTCTTTTACTGACTTTGAGTAAAGCTTAGCCACTGGGCCTTTAATGCATGTGACAGAAATGTTGAAATCGGCCCGATTTAAAGCAGCTTTACACGACTAAGGACTGCATAAGCACAATGACACTTGAGGATTAATGATGAGGACTGTAATGGATGGGAGGCTCCCTGGGTGTTTAGCAGATGGCCACAGAGAGTCTGGAAAATCCAAATCATGTAGTGGAAGGTACGCGTTATTACACATTAGCATGCGGCTGGCATTCATGTAGGAATTGTTGGATAACTGGTGGCCTCAAACCATCCCAGACGTCATCAATCATTTGACTCTTACAGGAAGACCGACTTCTATCGGAAATGTCTGAGTAACTGTCGGTTTCACAGTCTTACCCTTAACTTCGGTGTCTGTCACAATGATTGCAGAATTACATCCACGTCCAATAGGAATGATTTAAAAATAAGGTAAATAAATTTAACCGGTATTATAAATGCAGTCAGTAATAAAGTCTGCGTAATTCTTGATGTAATTTTTATTTATTTATTTATTTATTTATCTTTACAACCTCTCAATTGAGACCAAGATACAAATACACTATACGACTAAAAGTTTCTGGACACCTGACCATCATACCCATGTGTGGTTCTTCCCCAAACTGTCTCTACAAACTTGGAGCCACGCAATTGTATGGAAAGTTTGTGTCTGCTGAAGCATTATAATTTCCCTTCACTGGAACTAACAGCTCCAAACCGGTTCCAGCATGACGATGCCCCGTGCACAACGCGGGCTCCATGAAGACATGGTTCGCCAAGGTTGGAGTAGAAGAACTCGAGTGTCTTGCACAGAGCCCTGACCTTCAACACCGTTGATCACATTTGGGATGAGCTGGAACACAAACTGCACCCCAGACCTCCTCAACATCTCAACATCAGTGTCTGATCTCGCAAACACTCTTATAGCTGAATGATCACAAATCCCCACAGCTACTCTCCAAAATCTAGTGGAAAGCCTTCCCAGAAGAGTGGCGCAAAGGTGGGACCACCTCTATATTAATGCCTAGGGTTTGTAAAAGTTTATGCGCTCTTTAGAATTTCTGCATAAGTATGACTAAAGCATCAGATTTTCACACAAGTCCTAAAAGTAGATCAAGAGAATCCTGTTAAACAAATGAGACAAAAATATTCTACTTGGTCATTTATTTATTGAGGAAAATTATCCAATAGTACATATCTGTGAGTGGCAAAAGTATGTGAACCTCTAGGATTAGCAGTTCATTTCACGAAGGAGCCCAGGGTTACTTCTAACAACTAAAGTCCTCTCACACATTGGCTAATGTTAATGTTCATGAGTCCATCATCAGGAGAACACCGAACAACAATGGTGTGCATGGCAGGGTTGCATGGAGAAAACCACTGCTCTCTAAAAAGAACATTGCTGCAGTTTGCTAAAGTAAATGGAGATAAAGTTAATGATTTGGAATGGCCAAGTCAAGTCCTGACCTCAGTCCAATAGAGATGTTGTGGAAGAACCTGAAGCGAGCAGTTCATGAGATGAAACCCACCAACATCCCAGAGTTGAAGCTGTTCTGTACTGAGGAACGAGGTAAAATTCCTCCAAGCCGATTGCTGCACAAGAAGGGGTCACACCAGATACTGAAAGCAAAGGTTTACATACTTTTGCCACTCACAGATATGTAATATTTGATCATTTTCCTCAATAAATAAATGACCAAGTATAATAATGTTGTTTTATCGGGTTCTCTTGATCTACTGTCGGGACTCGTGTGAAAATCTGATGAAGTTTTAGGTCATATTTATGCAGAAATGTCAAATTCTAAAGCATTCACAAACTTTCAAGCACCAGGGTATATACTGTATAACTCCTGTATAGGTAATAAGTGCTGCTTTGTTTACTGTCGATGCTGTGAGCAGCCATGTTGATTTGACGTCACTTACTGAACTCGGGGTTGAGGAGACTGTCCTGTTTTCTCAGTGGTGCGTTTTCTTTGGTTTTTCGTAGTCTGAGGTTAGAAATCGTGAGCTACGGCTGCAACAAATCCGAGCATAAATGCTAATAATTCCGAGACAAGTCCAAGTCAATACAGAAAACGTCTCAAGCCGTCCAACCCAAGTATTAATCAAATGGAGTGCTAGCTTCATTTGCTAGCTAGCAGATGTCCGTGTAGGTTTGAGGGCTCATCTTCATTTTCAGTGACTGCTTATTTATGCTGCAATAGCTTGCAGGATAATTGCCCGTGGGTGAAAATCGGTCTAAACACGCTACGTGTCATGCGTCACTGGCGAGTTTCGAGCAAGACAGCGCATGCAGCCATGACTCACTCGCCCTGTTTATTCTGTTTGGTTACTAATTATGAATTTAATATTCGGTACATTTTTATATTTAACATGTATTCAGGACATCTTTATCGGGTGTTTTTTGAATTGCACTCGCAGCGTTCTGACGTTGCTTCTCCCCTTTTTCTTCTGTAGACTGTCCGTTCTTCAGGTGTGTGCACGAGGTCACGTGCTTCGTCTGTGGATTAGTTCCACCGTGTTTTATACACGAGGAACGAATCAAGATTATGATTGCAAATGCAGTTGTTTTGTGCAGCCCAATATTCACACGTTAGTTACTTATATCATTATGGTCATATTGATCGTATTGTTATTTTCCATCATTAGAACAATTCGCAATGCGGTCGTTTTCATGGAGCAAAGTCGGTACAGAACGCAACCTTTTTATTTATTTAGGGTTTTCTGTGCATCGTTTGTGTATTTCAGTAATATGTTTAATAGGTTTAAATTGTTCCCTGTGCCATGTCTTCCGTTTGCAATTTGTAGTCTAAAAGCAAATGGAACTTCAGTTCAGAAATTGTTGATGATTTGTACAGTATGTGCGTTATTACACTTTATACAACAGCGCTGCTGAATTCTCAATTCTGATTGGTCAGTTTAAAACACTTTAAAACAGGATGCGCCGTTATTGGAAAAGAATCAACTTTAGGATGGTAGCAGTAACTCTGCTTCATCTTGCTGGTGATTATTTCCCAGCACAGCAGCACGACCTAAAGTGTTTTCTTTTTTTTTTTTTCGTTATGCAGTTATTAGTTGTTTTATAAAAGTGAAAGAAAGTCAGCAGAAAAGAAAAAAAAAAAACAATTTTTTTTTTTAATTGCAGTTATGTGCATGACAATGAATCGTTAGCTGAAATGTCATCATCCTGAAGCGCTTTTGCTCCTTCTCAGATTTACTAGTGTAGCAGATTGTATTTCTGCATTCAATAAAACTCCAGTTAATCACCTTTTGTGCTATTGTTTCTGCTTGACCGGTCTCTCATTACCGCTGTCCAGAGACACACGGCGTCGCTTCATCCGAGTGGAAACATTACATAAAGGCATTAAAGGCCCAGCACGATAACGCCAGGCGGATCACGCGGCTCTGTTTGGTCTCTCGCTGCCTGGCGGTATTTTTAGATTTCATAAACACCTGACGCGAGATTCTTTCCTCTGCGTTATTATTAACGAGTTGTGTCTGAATAAAAGAGCAAGTCGAGTTCCACAGCAAACACGGCGTGCACGCTAAATCAACCAGATACTTTTTGACTGTAACGGGTTTGAAAGGTTTCAAACATGGCCGTGTTTCTCATCCGCGCGTTATCGATCATTCACTAGGCAGCTGGACGGTGTTGTGGTCAGGAGGCTGTAGAAAGTGCTTACATGACTCTCTTTGGGGTGTCTTACTTGAGCTGGAAATGCTCCAGTTGTCTGTACGCTGCTGAGGATGCCGAACAGAGGATATAATTGGTGCGTTGAGGTAGAGACGGGACGAGCCGCCCTCTCCCGCCCAGGCTGTCCACAGTGCCGTGACTTTAAATAGATTGTGGTTATTTTAAGCTGCTTTGTGGCAAAAGGTGGAGGTTTTTGGCCCTGGGTAGTTTGATGTTGCTGTTTTTAACCACTCGCTGCTGGGGTTTTTGGTTGCCGCTCTTTAAAGGTTGGATACTAGAGATTTTTCGGGCTCCCGTGACCCATGTCTAGAGCTGCATCATGGCTAATGACTGAAAATTGAAATCATGATTGTTCATAACGCAGGACGAACATTTTAGTGTACTGTATTTATTTTCAGCGTGTGACATTCTTTAAATTACTCACTGCGTCAGTATTTCTTGAAAATCCTCCTTCCTCATGATGCCACTTACAAGGAAGGCAGCGCACTTCTATTTTCTGAAGTGTACCAGTTCCCTTTTTTCAGGAAAACATCTCCATGACATGATGCAGCCACCCCCATGCTTCAAGTTTGGGATGGTGTTCTTTGACTGATAAAATCCTCACCCTTTTTTCCTCCATACATATCGCTGATCTTTATGGCCAAACCGTTCAGTATTCGGCTCGTCTGACCAGAGAACACTCCTTCAAGATGCTGGTGATCGCGAGAAGACATAAGCGATCAAGATTTTCACAGATGCTGTGTAGCATGTCAGTACGTTTGGCAGATTTATTTATCTTTGCCAGAGTGTTTGCATGTAACTGGCAGTAAATGGTACTAGGATAATTAAATGAGGCCTTTATGCAAATCAGAGGCTACTCTTGCCGGTTACATCAGGGATTTTAAGAAATTGGGACAATTTGAGGGCTCCTAAGAACATAGTTTATTAACTGTTAATAGTCTCCGTATTTATTTATTTATTTATTTTATAAAAGCATCCTTTTATCCATTTATAATTAGTGCATGATACAGGACGCCACAATAAGCTAGCTGGTATGCCTTCATCATTCTAGGCCTCACACATGGTACAATATTTCGTAATCCCATGTTTTGAGAGTCCTGATGGGGTGTTAATTAATTGACAATGGATTCCGTTGCTATGGGGATAGATCGGCATGAGCAGCAAGGATTTGTGCTTGCTCGTCGCATCTCAGCACCATTGTGTTCGCAGTGCATAATGCTAATTATTCACCGGTGAACACACCAGGCCGGGTTATTTTTACCTCCGCCAGATCAGCACAGATGTTCTCCAGCCCTGCTGCACACCAGGATGCGCTCCAGCTCATGTTCTTTTCTGTTAGATACTGGAGAATGGAGCAGAGCTGGGCTAGTAGTCATATTGTTAGACAATAAAAAATATGAACTGGGCTTCATTTTCTGAATGAAGATATGAACACTGACACCAAAAAAAGCACAGCGCGTGTACATGTTTGTTCTTATTTATGTTCCTCGTGTCCTCTTTCTGGCTTTCAGGAACAGGAGACGTAGTGGCCATCATGATCCCAGAACCAAAAGGGCGAGAGATCGTTGCCTTGCTGGAGAAGAACGTAAGCGTGATCATGCACATCACCATCGGCACGCGCAACCTGCAGAAGTACGTGAGCCGAACCTCCGTTGTGTTCGTCTCCATCTCCTTCATCGTGCTCATGATCATCTCTCTGGCGTGGCTCGTTTTCTACTATATCCAACGGTTCCGCTACGCCAACGCACGCGACCGCAACCAGGTACACACGTGCATTTGAAGGACCTGAAATGTTCTTGGACCTTATGTTGTAGGTCAGTGGTCACCAACGCTCTTCCTGGAGATCTACCTTCCTGAAGGTTTCATCTCCACCCAAAATCGAACACAACTGTTTTATTCGATCAAGAACTTCTTACGGCAATGATTAGACGGTCAGGTGGGCACGATTATGGTTGGACGTAAGTCTTCAGGAAGGTAGATCTCCAGGAACATGATTGATGACCACTGTTCTAGGGCTTAACAGGTGGTTTCAGATTACTCACTCTAGAAGGTACATAAGAGGAATATGTGTAAGGTGATGAACGGTGTCGCTTTTTCCATTCAAATTGATCATTTCTGAATTGTTTGAAAGGGCTCGTCAAGATGATGCTTCAAATCAAGTCAAGTGGGTTTTTATTGTCATTCCTCTATATAGCTTGTATACATTGGATTCTTCAGGACCATGGTGCAACACGAGACTACTTACGGTGCACATACACAACAGTATTTGCACTTAAACCACATGCCCATAACTACAGATAACCCATACATCCATCCATCCATCCGTTCATTTTCTGTACCGCTTATCCTACATGGGGTCACGGAGAGCCTAGAGCCTATCCCAAGGGACTTGTGGCACAAGGCGGTGTGCCAACCCACACAGGGCACAGTCGCACACACAGACTGGGGGAGGAAACCGGAGTACCCAGAGGAAATCCCCGAAGCACAGGGAGACCGTGCAAACTCCACGCACACAGGGCAGAGGCGGGAATCGAACCCCCAAACCCTGGAGGTGCGAGGCAAACGTTATAAAAGCTATAGTTCCAGTTCTATTGCAGGAGTTATTGGTTATTCATTTTATTTCATTTTCTAAATTGTTTTTGTGAGTAACAGCCCATTGGGAGAAAAACAACATTATATTTGTTCCATGCAGTGATTTAAATAAGAAGTCTGATTATTTTGGGCGTGTACATTTGGTTGGAAAATATTACATAAAAATGTCGTTTGTTTCATTTGTTTATCGCTTAAGCGAACTCGTTGCTCGACTCGTCTTTATGGCTGATATAATAGCACAGCATTGTTGACGTCTTGAATCCGATTGGTCAGAAAGTGTGGAAAAGTTTTCTATAACGGCAGCTTTGAGAGTAGTTCTGTTTATATTAATGCCCTCGTTCTAATACGTTACGGTTTCCATAGTAACGACTTGCTCAGTGACTTTCATGGTGGATTAAAACGGACTAAAAACATGTCAGTGACTGCGTTTACATGGACTACGTTTACATCTAATTATTGACCTTATTCTGAATAAGACGTATAATATTGTGATTAAGGTGTTTACATGAATTGCGTTTAGAATATTCCTTTCATGTTCCTGTTTCACATGTTCTAGAACATAGATCGATTAACAGCACACGTCACCGCGCCACGCCGTCCGACGTTCCCTCCAGAATTTCACGTATCGGCATACAGTTCGTCTTCGTTATGGAACCGTATACAGTTTTGAGTGTTTCATTTTTTATTTTACGAAAGCTTCAAGTGCAGTTAATTATTTGTCATGCTATACGTGCAAATAGACGACTGCTTGAAGCCGTGGGCTGCGTCCCAAACCGTGTACTTACCTAGCTGAAATGTATGTATTTTGCCTACTATATAGTAGGCAAGTACACGGTTTGGGACGCAGCCGTGCTCTCTTGTTTGCCGTCAAACGGTTGAGCGCTGCCGTGTGTGTACGTGTCCTGTCACACAATGTGGTGAAGACTCTCACACGACATTAATAGTGTGATTAAAATGTGTACATGTCTGTAACGCACGTCGATAATGCGACTAATACAGGAATACTCCACACGTCTTAATTCCATTTGTGTTTACTTCGAGTATGACTTTAATCGGATTAAGGTCATCAGTAATCGCTGTTTACATGCTAGTTTCTTAATCAGAGTATCGTCTTAATCGGGTTAATATCGGATTATTGTTGTCCATTTAAACGCACTGACTGTTGATATAGCGAAGTTTTCTTGAAGGAGGTGTTTGTTTCTGACACTGGAAAGTCTTCAGGATGGTGTGCTCTGCATTTTTTTTGGTTTATGTTTGGTCTAATTTTACGAGATTGAGGAAAAAACAGAGCCCGGTGAGGGAACTGTTTATATGCGTTATAATGTAAGTGATCACAGGGAGCTAGCTTGTTTCATGGACGCTCCACACCATTATTGCATGTAACTATGAACAAATAAAAATGTTGTTCTTTAATAAATAAAAGTTATAACCATTGGCAATTTGCTGTGACATAATATTTCATTTTTGATATTGAAGCTCTGAGCGTTGTTGAGTAATGGATCCCGATCCAGTACTGATTTTGTTCAGAAGCTGTTAAAAGGCTGGTTTTTTTTCCCCCCTGAAGTCTTGCCCGGTATGTTCAGTTGTCTCATGCAGTGTTTTCCCGGTCCTAGGGGTTGTTTCCTTTCATTTAGGCTCCTCTCTATGAAATATGGCTTGCTTTTTTTTTTTATCACTGCGGTACATGCTCTTGTGTTTTGCAGAGGCGACTGGGAGATGCTGCAAAGAAAGCCATAAGCAAGCTCCAAGTGCGCACCATCAAGAAAGGCGACAAGGTGTGACCTGTGCTTTATCACTTAGCTAAATCACATCTCCAACTGTTTTCTATACTTTAATGGTAAAGAATGGAATCTGCATTTAAAATATTCCTTTTGCAACTTTCTCGGGCATGTTTTAGGCATAATCTCGCTAATCTGCTTTAACCGTAGCGCCCACCCCTGCTTTTTTTATTTTGTTAAACAGTAGTAGCGCTGTAGTACAGTCATTATCCCAGCCTGTGCTCCATGTCATAAAAAGCATATAAAAGCTGCAGCTATTGCCTTGTGTGTCATTTCTTCTCATTAGCCATGCTTCATGCCTTTTATTGTTGCACTGTCCCTGCCTTCTCAGCTTCTGGGAAATCTCCATTAGCCAAAACAAACAGATCCACACACGTTCACATAATTGCGCTCGTGGCTCTTGTTTCTAGGAAACAGAGTCAGAGTTTGACAACTGCGCTGTGTGCATCGAGGGCTACAAGGCCAACGACGTCGTAAGGATACTGCCATGTCGGTAAGCAATTCTGTATCCATCAATCAATCAATCAAATACGTCAGTGATTTAACTCCACCAGGATTTAGCACACATTTATATATTAGTTAAGGATATCGGTAGGACCGAAAGTGAATGTTTTAAATGCTCGTTAGAGAAACTCCAGTCTCCAGTGTGGTGCTCCATGGAAAAAAGCAAACGGTGTGAACCACCATCTTTTAACCAATCACAGCAAGGAGGTGTCGCTACGTCCCCGTCAATCACTTGTCTTGTTAATTTAACGTCCCAGCGGCGCGCCTTGAAGCGCGTAGCGCTGTTCGACGTATTGACGTCATTTCCATCGGAACAGGAAGTCAGCGCAGGACATATCGAGTGGCTCCTCCCCCTTTTTAAAAAGCCGATCGCGTTTCGCTTGCCTCACAGCCAGGAAAACGACAACTCTTCGGGTTCCGGAGAGCATTTGCTCGGACAGAAAAAAAATCTGATGATAATCTGAAGTGTAGAATGATGTCATCAAAATCGCTGGTCCGTATTGTTGGTAGAGAGCGACTGTAAATTCTGAACACGTACTGTATAGTAATGTGTACTTGTTTTGGAGCGCACTAGCTTACAGATAACCTTAAGGCAAGCGTAGTCATACTATAACCCACAAAACTTTAAATGGCTCTAACTGTTACTCTAAATAGAGACAGTAGTTCAGAGAGGGGAATCTTCCAATGTAGAACTTGCTAGAGAACAAAAAGTCCATGGGGGTGGAGTCGGACTTGGGTGGTAGGCAGAGTCCAGACAAAATTCCAATGGGGTGGAGTGTGTTTCAGGCCGGATATGTGCGTTTAATGGGTTGTTTTGTGTTGTAGAGCACTGTGTGGGTTAGGGGTTAGGGGTTAGTCTTTCTGGAGGAATTTTGGTTCCATA
The DNA here is from genome assembly GCF_023375685.1 of Ictalurus furcatus. Lineage (NCBI taxonomy): Eukaryota > Metazoa > Chordata > Actinopteri > Siluriformes > Ictaluridae > Ictalurus > Ictalurus furcatus. Next base: position 30,977,859 of record NC_071257.1, on the reverse strand, counting down.
TTGATGATTAAATAGAGTTTTGACAAACCGTATTCAAACTAAAAAATTGGCATGCTTAAAAACAATGCAGCAAATACGTGCGTGTTTATTCACAAGTCAAAACCGATGTCTTGTCTGTTCAGAGTCTACGGCTATAGTGAAAAGTGGTAACATGAAGAGCGACAGCCATAGCCATAAAGTCGTCATTAATGGTTATGCGTTAAAAGGTATGCGACTTGACGTCATTCGTTCATGTTAGTTTTTTATCCAGGTTTTTTTCCCCCAGAGTTTTTGTATGTAACCGCACCTCTACAGATATTAGTCGAATTCCCCGACAGCTAGCGTCATCTAAATGACACTAACCTTTAATATGGATGAGTTCATTTAAATAAAGAAAGAATAACAATGCGTTACAACTGGAAATAAAATAAATAATTAAACTTCTACCAGGCCATCTGTATGGAGTTATCTGCTGTAGTACAGATCAGCTGATATATGTGCTGTGTTTCTCAGACATGTGTTTCATAAGAACTGCGTGGACCCGTGGCTGCAGGACCACAGAACCTGTCCAATGTGCAAGATGAACATCCTTAAAGCACTCGGCATCCCGGTAATCCTGCCGCCCTGTTCTAATAGCATACCTATCTGTCTTAATGAAATACTTAAATATCTTAGTTGATTTTGAAGTGTAGCGTCATTATTTTGATCGAACCGAAGCATGTCTAGTGCACAAATCACAAGTGTAGTTGAAGTGGAGTGGTGGAAATGGATGACTCGTATTCGTCCCGCTCCCACTGCAATCCAAACATAGTGCAGCTGCCAGAAAGTGATTAGCTGTAACTTGAGATTTAAGACCTGGATTAGATGGTGTGGGCATGTTTTTTTTTGTTTGTTTGTTGTTTTTTTTGCAGAAACAATGGAGCAAACATTAGGCAATGTTTGACGAGTATTATTTTACCAACTGCCACTGCGTTTAGTAATATTTCTTGGAATGTTTGTGCTCAGCTCATGTTACACAACGTTTATTTAACTCGTGTTCACGTTGTCCTGCAAGGTGAATGCAGACTGCTCTGACGACGTCCCTCCTGACTACGAGCTGTCCGTCGGCGGCCCTCCCACCAACCCTGTGAACGGGGGCAGCGACGTGACCGGGAGCGAGAGCTCCATGGTGCTGGACCGCCTGCCATACCTTCACCACGAACCCGAGTCTCTCACACAGCTTGAAGTGGGACCTCGCATCGCCAGCAGTGAGTACTCAAAAAAATATATATGTTTAAAATCCAAAAATCAACAGCTGGAGTTATCCGAGATGCCTTTACCACCTAACTATGCCCTGTCCAAATGTATAAAGTACCACAAACTGGCTACCAGTCCAGTACCAAATGTTCTAATCATTGCTCAGTGGTTAAAACGTTGGATCAGAAGGTCGTAAGTTCAAATCCCAGCACTACCTAGCTTCCCCTACAGGGCCCTTGAGCAAGGCCCTGAACCCTCAACTGCTCAGTTGTATAAATGAGATGAATGTCGTTTATTCGTGATCTCCACGTCGCAAGTGTCGTTTACTCGTGATCTCCACGTCGCAAACGTCGTTTACTCGTGAGCTCCACGTCGCAAAAGTCGTTTACTCGTGAGCTCCACGTCGCAAACGTCGTTTACTCGTGAGCTCCACGTCGCAAACGTCGTTTACTCGTGAGCTCCACGTCGCAAACAAAAGCTGTTTACTCGTGATCTCGACTTAATTTTTTTGTGTATTCGACATAACATGTTGATTTTATTGTTCTGGAAGCAGCAAAAGCTTAGCGCAATCCTGCAGCATCATGGATGAAGGAATGAGTTTTTTCTTTGATCGGGGACTCCCTCAAGCTGAAACGGCTCTACATCTTTCAGTGATTCCACCACTTCCACATTAGTGTCCGACACTTCAGAAGGAGGTCTACAATTGTTATCGTCAAAGACAACATAGCCACCCTGGTTCTCCTCTGGGACACCCCTCTCTTTTAACGTGGAGATAAAGTCCATAGCTACGGTGGGCAATTATTGCATTTGTGCTGGCGATGACGAAGAGGACAACGTACCTGCAACACCAGTCCCATTCAAGATCACTAGAAAACAACTTTTTTGTTATGTGGAGTTAACGAGACAAACGAAATCGTGATCAAGAAAAAACAAAATAACAACGCATCGCCTCTTAGGGCTCGTACATATCCCTTTCAGAGATAAAACCAAATGAGAAGCTCCGGCTCCAAGCAGATTTTGTGTTTTTGTCGTCTTTTATTCATAGCTAATCGGTGGACATGTAGGACAAATTTACTGAATTTCTATAAGTTTAATAGTCAAATCTTTGGCCAAAGACTTCTGCTACATTTAAAACTTTGTTCAGTGATCGTAATCATATACTCATTTGTTTCCATTAGTCTGTATTAATCCACATAACTCGCTAACTAGCTATCTCTCCAGATGTTATCACGTTACTTGTTAACCTGGTCAAGTAGGTTTCGAAGCAAAACCCGGGCTAGCAAATGAATTTACAATTTGTAAATAATTGGCTTGGGATCATGTGTCACAAGCTTCCCAAATCACGAGAATAATTTGACGAAACAAAACAATAACATGTACAGTTACAGTCACAGCATGTGCAGGGTATCCAGAGCTAATCGTCTGCGCAGCACGGAATTTCTAACATGCTAACGTGCGCTAATCAGGCCATGGCTCGGGGGTACGAGGTTGCCTGCTGAGCGTTTACTTTGGCCTGGTCCGCTTTCCTGTCAGCCGAGCCAAGATTCCATTCGAAGTAGTGTGAACACACACCCAAACCATTTTAATGAACACCATGTTCCAGAGAGAAGAGAGAGTGAATAGTTCCTTTATGTTCCCTTCTTCAAACGCCTCGATCAGTACTGGCGTGATGTAACCGATCGCTCGAGTGACTATGTCCATTCAACAGCTTGCTTTAATCAGCGATGCCTCATTTTCTCTGGAGCTTGCTCCTTGTTTAACGAGCCCCCGGTAGTTGTGCATTCATGTTCGGTGCCAGAAGGTTGATTTTAAAGCAAGGGCTAGGCACCCATGGCAAGGGATAACGAATGCTTTCACATTGACAGCATAGAAAACACCCCCTAATGTTAAATAACATTCTTTGATATAATTACATTAACTGTTATGTAGTTCACAGCGGTATGCAGTTTGCATACGGTTTTCTGGCATTTGAACAAGTTTCTAAACCAAGCGCTGCTCAAAGCCGAGACCGAGAGAGAGAGACGGAGTTGGAGAGAGAGACAGAGTCAGAGAGAGAGACAGAGTCGGAGAGATACAGAGAGAGAGAGACACACACACACACACACACACGGAGAGAGCGAGAGAGAGTAGAGAGATAGAGAGAGAGACGGAGACAGAGAGAGAGAGAGTCGGAGAGAAAGACAGTCGGAGAGAGACGGAGACACAGAGAGAGAGAGAGAGACACACAGAGAGAGCGTGAGAGAGAGAAAGACGGAAACACAGAGGGAGCGAGAGAGAGTAGAGAGAGAGACGGAGACAGAGAGAGAGTCGGAGAGAAAGACAGTCGGAGAGAGACGGAGACACAGAGAGAGAGACACACACAGAGAGAGCGTGAGAGAGAGAAAGACGGAGACACAGAGGGAGCGAGAGAGAGTAGAGAGAGAGACGGAGACAGACAGAGAGAGAGAGACAGAGTCGGAGAGAGAGAGACACATAAAGAGAGAGAAGGAGAGAGAGAGAGACACAGAGAGAGCCAGAGACGGAGAGAGAGAGAGAGACAGACAGGGACAGAGGGAGAGAGAGATACACAGACAGACAGAGAGAGAGACACAAACAGAGAGCGAGAGAGAGACAGACAGGGACCGAGGGAGAGAGCGAGCGAGAGAGACAGAGACTGAGAGAGAGACAGGGAGACAGACAGGGACAGAGAGAGGGAGACGGACAGGGACAGACAGTGAGAAAGACCGACAGAAAGATGGGGGAGAGAGAGCGAGAGACAGAAAGAGAGGGAGAGAGACACAGAGAGAGAGAGAGTGAGTTTTGGAGATTAAAATGTTAATAGGGCCTTCAGTGTAATTTTTGCAGCCAGGCTTGAACTCTACTAATACACAATCTGACCTGACTCAGAACAAGTTTCCACGGTTGCGCTCAGACAAAGGTTTGCAGTGTGTCTATCTGCAAACAATTCTAATATGGGGCGTCATCATCACCGCTCACATGCCTTCCCGTATTCCATCAAGTCTCATTCCATTGTCGCTGACGTATAAGGAGAGGAAAAAGAGAGGCAGCTGGGAGCGCTTAGCCATCTGGTTGGATCCCTGCTGGTTTGCGAGTGTGTGTCTAAACGACTGATAAAGCCACAAGTTTTTCTCCTATTCATTTGTGTGATGAAAGTCAGGGTGTTGAAGCCTGTTAAAGAAAGCGTATAGCTTTGATCACTGACAAGTAATCCTCCATTTTAGCAGAAGAAGCCTTTGTTTGTCACATATACATTACAGCACAGTGAAAGTCTTTTCTTCACACGTCCTTGTACAGTACTCTCACGAGAAAATAAACTCCGTGACTCAGTCAGCTTTTCTGAGCTGTTACTACAGTAACTGGTCTGAAAAATATCTTAGCCTCTTAAGAAGTTGGGCTCAGAGTGCAGGGTCAGCCATGATATGGTACCCCTGGAGCAGAAAGGGTTAGGGGTTCAAGGGCCAATCAGTGGCAGCTTGGAGGTGCTGCGGCTTGAACCCACGACCTTCTGCTCAGTAACCCAGAGCCTTGTAACCCAGAATCTTGAGAGTTGCAACCTGATCCTTTCCACACATCCTTGTACAGTACACTCACGAGAAAATAAACTCCATGACCCAGTCAGTTTTTCTGAGCCGCTACTACGGTAACTGGTTTGAAAAAATGTTTACAGCGTCACATCTTTATTAGAATTTTGTATAAAATTGGGGTTCTTGATTTTTATTTATTTATTTATTTTTTTCATTTTGTAGCCATCACTCTTATTTACTTGTGAATGTGTGGAATAATATTCTGTCTATTTATTAGCTTTCTATCCGTGAACATTCTGTCGACAAAACACACAAGGTCCAAGTTTGCGTTATTTATAGGCGACTTGTTTGTGAGTTTTTAAGGTTTGGATTAAAACCTTACGATCACAGACCCCTGGAGGTCCCCGGATCCCACTTTGAGAACGACTGGTGGACTTGACAGTAGATTTGGCGTTTGATGTCCGTTCGTCTTCAGTGACCACGTTATCCTGTTCAGGAACGCCAAACGTTCCATGTTTACTCACTGCTTAAACTAGTCAATGTTTGTAGAATGAGCTATATCCTTCAAGCACTCGGCAGCATGAGCTTGATGGTCTCACAGGACTTGTTCTCCTATATCTTGTGTTTGTCTGTGCCTGGTGTTTTTGTTTTTTGTTTTTTTTGTTTGTTTTTTTTATTATGTTGAGCTAGCTTATCTCCTCTAGTCTTTAATAGCTACAAATATGCTGTATGCACATGCTGTAGTCTTTCCTGTGATCAACTGTCCAGATGTCTTGGCTAGATTTCTAGATTTCTTTCCGTCTCTTCTCATGCTGTCGCTTCAAAGAACTGGTTTGTATGCTGTGGTTCAGTCTATTTTTCCTAAGTAAGGAATTGAACACATGGGGGAGCATTGTTATCTCATCGGCAGTGCTGGGGCTTAAACCCTGATCTTCTGAGCAGTAACCCAGAGCCGTTGAACCAACACTGCCTGTATAATCAGCAGCAGCATGGCGTGATGCAGCACAATGCAAGGCCCGAAGCATTTACTGCTCTTAGCCCACAGCAATTTGCCAACAAGTGCAATTTTTATTTATTAAAAATAAAACGTCTTACATTTTAACCCTTTATAGTTACACTTAATAGAAACTATCTTGTTTTAACATTATCACTTACATCCTTACTCTTTACAACTGATCCTACCTTATCGAGCCTGGGTTCTATCCATGGACAATTTAGAGATGCCGATTAGCCTACAACGCATGTCTTTTGGAGATGTGCTTTGAAACCCTCAAAGCACATGGAGAACGTGCAAACTCCATGCACACAGGGCGGAGGCAGGATTCGAACCCCCAATCCTGGAGGTCCAAGGCAAATATGCTAACCACTAAGCCATCTTGCCCCCTAGCCCTTACATTATAACAGCTATAAACATTCCCTCACTTCATAGTCAAAGGCTATATAATCATCCCCTGGTGGTGGTGTAGTTCTGCTGGTGGTGGTGTAGTTCTGCTGGTGGTGGTGAAGTTCTGCTGGTGGTGGTAGTGTTCTGCTGGTGGTGTTGGTGGAGTCCTGCTGGTGGGGGTGGTGTTGGTGGAGTCCTGCTGGTGGGGGTGGTGTTGGTGGAGTCCTGCTGGTGGGGGTGGTGTTGGTGGAGTCCTGCTGGTGGGGGTGGTGGTGGTGGAGTCCTGCTGGTGGGGGTGGTGGTGGTGGTGGAGTCCTGCTGGTGGGGGTGGTGTTGGTGGAGTTCTGCTGGTGGGGGTGGTGGAGTTCTGCTGGTGGGGGTGGTGTTGGTGGAGTTCTGCTGCTGGTGGTGGTGGTGGAGTTCTGCTGGTGGTGGTGGTGGAGTCCTGCTGGTGGTGGTGGTGGAGTCCTGCTGGTGGTGGTGGTGGAGTTCTGCTGGTGGTGGTGGTGGAGTTCTGCTGGTGGGGGTGGTGGAGTTCTGCTGGTGGGGGTGGTGGTGGTGGAGTTCTGCTGGTGGGGGTGGTGGTGGTGGAGTCCTGCTGGTGGGGGTGGTGGTGGTGGAGTTCTGCTGGTGGTGGTGGTGGAGTCCTGCTGGTGGGGGTGGTGTTGGTGGAGTTCTGCTGCTGGTGGTGGTGGTGGTGGAGTTCTGCTGCTGGTGGTGGTGGTGGAGTTCTGCTGGTGGTGGTGGTGGAGTCCTGCTGGTGGTGGTGGTGGAGTCCTGCTGGTGGTGGTGGTGGAGTTCTGCTGGTGGTGGTGGTGGAGTTCTGCTGGTGGTGTTGGTGGAGTTCTGCTGGTGGGGGTGGTGTTGGTGGAGTCCTGCTGCTGGGGGTGGTGTTGGTGGAGTCCTGCTGCTGGTGGTGTTGGTGGAGTTCTGCTGCTGGTGGGAGTGGTGGAGTTCTGCTGGTGGTGGTGGTGGTGGAGTCCTGCTGGTGGGGGTGGTGTTGGTGGAGTCCTGCTGGTGGTGTTGGTGGAGTCCTGCTGGTGGTGGTGGTGGAGTCCTGCTGGTGGTGGTGGTGGAGTCCTGCTGGTGGGGGTGGTGTTGGTGGAGTTCTGCTGCTGGTGGTGGTGGTGGAGTTCTGCTGGTGGTGGTGGCGGTGGTGGTGTTCTGCTTTCGGTGGTGGAGTTCTGTTGGATGTGTTGGTGGAGTCCTGCTGGTGGTGTTGGTGGAGTCCTGCTGGTGGTGGTGGTGGAGTCCTGCTGGTGGTGGTGGTGGAGTCCTGCTGGTGGTGGTGGTGGAGTCCTGCTGGTGGTGGTGGTGGAGTCCTGCTGGTGGTGGTGGTGGAGTCCTGCTGGTGGGGGTGGTGTTGGTGGAGTTCTGCTGCTGGTGGTGGTGGTGGAGTTCTGCTGGTGGTGGTGGCGGTGGTGGTGTTCTGCTTTCGGTGGTGGAGTTCTGTTGGATGTGTTGGTGGAGTTCTGCTGGTGGTGGTGGAGTTCTGTACTTTTTTTTTTTATTAGTGTACCATTTCCCAGGCTTAAAAAGTGGTGCAGTGTTCTTAGCTTTTGCTTGCAGTTACTTTTACCTCCACATGCATCAGCATTCTGGCTCTCAGGCAGGTTTTAATGTGTCCCTTCCTTTCATTGTGATATAACCGTTTTGTTTGTTTTGCTGAGCGGGAAAATCATCGTGGATTCACTAACATTGACAACCTTGCAAACTCTGCATTGCACCAGAGCCCCTGAAAAATATTCAGCTCTTATGTTCTCACACAGTACTGCTTTACACTGATGTAGTGCTCATATCATCCCAGAGCAGCGGCCTCAACCCATGAAGAGAATTTCTCTGGGGTTTTTTTTTGTTTGTTTGTTTGTTTTTTGTTGTTGTTGTTGTTTTTACACAAAGATGACAAGCTCGGTAAGATAAGCACTCAGAACTCGCTTAAGGCAGAATTCCCAAAAGTCCATTTTCAGATTCTTGTATCGAAGGCTCCTCCTGTAATTTTGAATAAATGAAGGCACCACATCTTCGTGTTATTAGGCCATACTTTTGATTCTAGCTCGTGTATTTCCTCCTGTTCTCTTGCTCCTGAGTATCCTGTTTGTGCGCCAGTATTCTGAGCTACATAGATGTAGGTCAGATAGCATTTTAGGCCACAGCAGGAGCGGATGTGGACACGCCAAAGGCACTGCATGACCTGGTTCTTCACTGTAGATTCAGTCTGATGATAATCTCTATGAGATCTCTGTTCCATGTTAGTATTCCCTCATAAAGTGCTTATACTGTACACTCACCGTCCACTTTAATAGGAACACCTGTATACCTGCTCATTCATGCAATCATCCAATCAGCCAAACATGTGGCAGCAGCACAGTGCATAAATAAGCATGCAGATACAGGTCGAGAGCTTCGACTAATGGGGAAAATGTGTGATCTCTGTGACTTTAACCATGTCATGGTTGTTTGGTGACAGATGGGCTGGTTTGAGCATTTCAGAAATTGCTGATCGCCTGGGATTTTCACACATAATGGTGCAAAAAACAAAAAAAACATTGAGTGGGCAACAGTTCTGTGAGCGGAAACACCTTGTTGATAAGAGAGATCAGAGGAGAATAACCAGATTGGTTCGAGCTGCCAGGAGGGATATAGTAACTCAAATAATCACTTTTTACCACCGTGGTGAGCAGAAAAGCATTTCAGAACGCACAACATATCAAACCTTGAGGTGGATGGGCTACAGCAGCAGGAGACCACAGCAGGTTCCACTCCTGTCAGCCAAGAACATGAATCTGAGGCTATCATGGACACAGACTCACTGTATCTGGTCAGTTAAAGATTAGAAAAAAGCATCACCTGGTCAGAGATCACAATTTTTCCCTATTCTGATGTTCGATGTCAACATTACCTGAAGCTCTTGTCCTGTATCTGCATGATAACTACGTTATGTTGTTTTCATCAGGTCCGACACTGTTCAGATACCTTACGCGAAAAATGAGGGTAGACACGATGATATTAAATCAAACCAAATTTACAGTGATTGAATGTAATCAGTACAATTAGGACTGTTCATGCAACAGTATACTAGCCTCCTATTAAATTGATTTCAATTCATGCCATTGTCTTGTTTTATATCATCATATGAGTCATTTTTAATTTTCTTTTTTAACCTGTCTGCTGCTATTATGTTACATCATATTACATTTGACAACACTGAGGGGGGACCATGTTATTTTCTTCTTCCGTCCTTATTTTCTAACTGTGATTTGGGAAGCCCAGAAAATCAATAAGCAGCTGCATAACCCAACTCTGACTACGAGTAACTTTCCCCATGTAAATATTGATAAACTTGTGAATAACAGACTTGGGATGAGCACAGGTCCAGGTTTATGATTACTGCGGCAGCTTTTATATACAGATCTACAGTATCCAGGTGAAATTATCAACTGAAGCAACTGCTTTTTTTTGGTTTTTGGTTTTTTTTTTTGGAAAGGGAAGATCTTTAGGGTATCCATGTGCTGTGGATCATCCACAGCAACAGAAACTGGAGGCTACAGCCTGGAGATCGCTGACGATGGTACCGCTTGAAGTACCATGGAAATGGTTTTAGACCTCAATTCCACATGGACGCTCTCGCTGTGGTTGCTGGGACTACGGTTGCTGCGATGGCCTTGGGACTGCAATCACCACATGAGTTTTGCACTCAGGTCTGCTTTAGTGAACAGTGGACTAGTTCAACAAACAGACTTCATATAAAACCATAATGAACTTTCTTTTACTTTCACACTATCCAGTGTTACCCAGGTGAGGACGGGTTCCCTTCTGAGTCCGGTTCCTCTCAAGCTTTCTTCCTCATATCATCTTAGGGAGTTTTTCCCTCACCACCGTCACCACCGGCTCGCTCAATAGGGATAAATTCACACACTTAAAATCTGTATCCTGTGTTTATGTTTCTGTAAAGCTGCTTTGAGGCAATGTCCATTGTTAAAAGCACTAAATAAATAAAATTGAATTGAAATTGAGTTTAGAAAGCTCAACAGAGCAAGAGTATTAACAGAGTATTAGGTATTTTCTTATCCCACAGTGGTTTAAAAGGGGTGTGGAAATGTGGTTAGAGTGCAAACAGCAGGTCTAGCCATGACAGTAGAACTAAAAAGGAGCGCCAGGTGGATTACAGTGATGTTCTTTCATGAATCATTGATGAATGAGGTGCTGTATTTATTGTTTTACTAAAATTTATCCAAGCCGCTGCCCAGATGTTACGTGTTCCAGTCATTATACATCAGCACAGACACGCATTCTTACTCTATTGTGTATTTTCCTGTACAGCATATGATGATGATGATGATGCTTTATTGTACTTTGCCACGAGATGACACCGGCCAACTCGAACATAATGAGCAGATGAGTTCAACATCACTTGTTATTTCTGTGGGAAGTTAGCGGACATCAGTGGCAATGTGATATCGGTCAGGTTTCGCTGTTTGCTCCTCAAGTCAAAAGAGCTTCTTTTCTCACTCACCATTTTTCAGTGGCGGTTAATGCATTATTAATAAGGAATCCGGCCCAATATCAGAAAACTTTGGACTCAAAGTCCCAGAATCCCCTGCAGCTATGCAGCAACTGAGTTACTCCAGAGACTTGGCTCAGCTAATTAGCAATCTACTACATGACGAGTGCGGCGGAGTTAGCGCGTACGTCGTAGCTTTGGAAGCGGATCGGTTTGAGGAGAACGTACAGATGAGGAGGTTAGAGAGCGTGACGGCCTAAAGCACCGCTGCATCACTCTCTGTAGGTAGAAATGAAACGAGGGATGAATTCCAAAAGCAGCAATTAAATTTTATGTGTTGCGCTTTTATCAATGTCTCAAAGCAGCTTTACAGAAATATATAAACACAGGATACAGATTTGAAGTGTGTGAATTTATCCCTATTGAGCGAGCCGGTGGTGAGGAAAAACTTCCTAAGATGTTCCGAGGAAGAAAGCTTGAGAGGAACCGGACTCAGAAGGGAACCCGTCCTCATCTGGGTAACAACGGATAGTGTGAAAGTAAAATAAAGTTCATTATGGTGTTTATATGAAGTCTGTTTTGTTGAACTAATCCACTGTTCACTAAAGGAGACCTGAGTGCAAAACTGCATGTCGTAATTACAGTCCCAAGACCATCGCAGCAACCGTAGTCCCAGCAACCACAGCGAGAATGTCCATGTGGAAATGAGGTCCAAAACCATTTCCATGGTACTTCAAGCAGTACCATCCTAAGCAATCTCCAGTCTGTGGCCTCCAGTTGATGAGAGCTCCATCCAGAGATAGGACATCAGGATGGATCAGGCCGGTCCGGAGAGCAGAAAGAGTCAGGATCACTGGCATCTCCATAATATCATGTGTGGGTCGACAGAAGAGAGGGAGAGGGAGGTAAAGAGAGGGAGAGATTATTATGTATGCTTACTATCCCGTGATGGATAAGACTGTGTACTTTGTGTAAAAGGAAGTCTATTCATGGTAAGCTTGAGTAAACAAATATGTTTTCAGCCTGGACTTAAACACTGAGACTGTGTCTGAGTCCCAAACACTAATTGAAAAGCTGTTCCATAACTGTGGATCTGTTCCATATCTTCTAGATTGAGTGTTAATTATAAAGATTAATATGTTTTGATTTTTCCTTGAAATAGTCAGCTATCTGTTCCATAAGCTCTTTCTGATCCACGGTTCTCGTTGTTGTGCCCGTTTCACTTATTGTTTACTTGTTTCTTTACCTGGTTTCATGTTTCCTGCGATTTTCTGCTCTTTCTGCTCTCCTCCAGGTGAGCACCAGCCTCCTCTGAGCAGCGACTCGGACACGTCACTCATCCTGCCGCTGGAAGTTAGCCTGTCTGACGTCGAGCTTTCTGCTGAAGCTGAGCAAGAAGAGGCCAAGTCCTGAGTCGCACAGCCTGGCTGCTACAGAGGCACAGCTTCGGAGGGGGCTCCTATGGAGCTAAATATAGACCAGGACCAGGATGGAGGGGGGGGAATAAAGAGGAAACAAAACGAACACGAGCAATACTTTCCCCCATACGGCCTCGTTGAGTCACAAAAAAAAAAGGGTCTTCATATCTCGCTCTCTCTGGTCACACCAGGTCGGTCTTGATGTCTCCTCTTTATTAGTTTTGCATTGCCACATTGGAAAAAGCACACAGAGTTTCAAGATGCCAGATTTGACAGCTCTGCCTTTTCAAATTTTCTTGTAGGATCACTGCCACTGTACACATATATATATTCCAGAGTGGATATATCTAATTTATATATACACACGCGAGTACGTACAGCATCCGAAGCAGTCCGAGTGCAGTCCAATCAACTGAAAAAAACAATGTTCTGTCGTGTCTCAAGTGGTCCCTTGAGATGTCACCAGTGCTCAACCTTTCTAGAATTTTTTATTTTTTTCCCCAATCTGGCTGCGTCAAACAGCGCTTTAGCCGTCCACGTGGTGCGTTTTTGCGAAACCCCCAAGCGCAACCATCATCAAGAGAGTGAGATATCGAGATGCGAGCGAGAAACGTAGATTATTCCAGAAACGTCTTTGCGTATTATTGAGAACGTTGGGATTTTATTTTGTTGTTGTCGTTAACTTAAAGAAGCCAGTTTGCTTGCTCAGCACACGATTTCTCCGTCCGTAAAAATGTGAACTTCGCTTATAGGGATTTTTGTATTCTGAAGTGCCACTCGAGCTCGTGAAGCTGAGTTTTCCTCGCGTTCATCCTGTCGTGCCATAGAGGACAGACAGGTCTTTACTCAGTGTGAGGATGAGCAGCGATCACGTTGAATGTTTCCTTTTTCTTTCCTTTGGTGTTTTTTTTTTTTTTTTTTTTTAACCACGTCTGAGGATTTCAGTACAAGCACTACTAGACCGCGTCGTCTTCTGCTTCTTTCCGAAGCATCCTCACGCACCAAGTCTCCCTTCCTCCTCACAAAGGCTTAGAGCCCTTGGCCAAAAGTCAAAACTTTTTGATACGCAAGCGTGTCTGCGGTTTTCCAGCGCGGAAGCCTGAGCTTGAATAGAATCGTCGTAGATTAACGTCACTCATTAAAGTCGGGTTTTATTTTCGAATCGCGCATCGCATAAAGGAGAGCACAAGTCTAATGAACGACTTTTATTTTAATATCAAAGTTTTATTTTTCTAAAAAGAAAAAAAAATCAAAGAAATGAACAGGCCCTGTTTACAGTCAGCAAGGAGGTGGGTGAAATAGACGAATCAGTCTCCCATTTTTGCATTTTTCCAATTTCATTTAATCATCCAAAGAATAGAGGATTATTTATTGCGTGTCTGTGTACAAGTTTAGTTTGAGCACATGCCCATGTGTGGTCTGAATCTGTAACTATGTCCTTTTCTACAGCAGGTGTTTTAACCAATCCTTTATTCCAGCATTCACGTCAATTAGTGCATCGGTGTTTATTTTTGTCGAATAATCTTCTTCAGCGCTAAGCTCACAGTTTCAAACATCCCCCCCCCCTCCCCCCCATACACATCATGTTTTAGAACCCCGACAAAAGCAAGTGTTTCCTTTTTTCCCCTGACTTGTCCGAGCTTTTTGTGTGCTGTCGTGTATTTTCCACACAGGCTCTCGAACCACAATGCATTTGACTGCCTGGAACCTTCGTGTTTATTTGAGCACTGAGTAAGTGCTGAAAGGAGCGTGCCGGGAGGAGCTGTGTGCTGGCGGTGGGGATTTATGAACCTCTGACAAGTTGCCCATTTAACAAGAAATGAAATAAAACCACTTTCATTCATTTGTTCAGTGGTGTAAAACTTTTGGGTCTTGACATACTGTAGCGTTAAACAGTGCTGCAGATCATTGGCCGAGAGTGATGTCACTGGAAAAGCTGGTATAAATGGGCTAACAGGGAACTCAGAACTCACAATGACGTCATTTTCGACCTCTGTGCGTTCGAGCTACAAAGAGGATTAAAGAATTATAATGAGTCTTTATTAATCACAGCACAGTGAAATTCTTTTCTTCGCATACCCCAGCATGTCAGGAAGTTGGGGTCAGAGTGCCGGGTCAGCCATGATACAGCGCCCCCGGAGCAGAGAGGGTTAAGGGCCTTGCTCAAAGGCCCAAAAGTGGCAGCTTGGCAGTGCTGGGGCTTGAACCCCCGACCTTCCGATCAGTAACCCAGAGCCGTAACCACTAAGCCAGCACTGCTCCACCACTGTGTGGAATCGATATTTTGTTTACTGTTGATGCTGAGCAGCCATGTTGACTTGATCTCACTTGCTGAACTCGGAGGTTGAGGAGACGGTCACGCGTTCTCAAGTAGGAATTTCCGAATTGTGGGAGTTTTTTTTTTTATTTTATTTTTTTTTATTTGTAGCATAATACATACTACGATATGAAGAAGCGATGCTGGGGCTGTTCTAAACACCCTCTAGACTTGATTTCCAATTGTGCCGATATATTCCAGACACATCAAAAACACATCATCAACAGTGATTAAGAAATCAGCAAATGCCTTTGGAGGACAAACTAAAAGTTTGTTAGTTAGCACATTGTCCAGTCAAAGTACAAATAATAATAATAAAATAAAATAAAAAACTGCAGACAAGAGCACCATGTGTTTAGTGGAGTTTTTTAATGCCTCCACCACTACTTGATTTTGGGTTGTCCATGCATCCATCCCAGATCCTCATTAGTGCTGTATCACAAGAACAAGTGCTTAAATGTTTGTAGGATTTCAATGGAGTCATCACTGTAACCAGCAGATGAACGAATTCGATTTTAGAATTGATCCAAACAAGGTCAAGGTCACAGCGAGGTCAAATACCTGGAATAAATTTCCTTCCTTCCTGTTTGTTACACAGAGATTTTACGTACACATTCGTATTCAGGAACTCCAGGCCTCTTTTCCGGCTGTATTTGATTTCTGCCATAAGTCTGTCCGTCCAGCAGTGTGCGCGTGTGTCTAAGGCTTTTCTTTAGCATGATATCTTCAGACTCAGTGGTTAAATGTTTGTAGGATTTCTATGTAAATATCATTGCAACCGGCAGATTTAGAACCGATTTAGATTTTGGAATTGATCCAGACAGGGTCAAGGTCATAGCAAGGTCAAATGTCCAGTAGCATTACGGACTTAAACGATTTAAAATAACGAATCATGCTGTCTTTAATGTTTGTGTGTAACAATTTTGCCCCACTTCTTGCTTATTATGCCATTGTTAAGACTTCCTGATATAAATGCAACCGGAATAGTTTGATTTTTGAGTTATTGATCTCAACGTTATCAATGATATCACCACCAGCTGTTACTAAACGCACAGTGAACTGAATTATCAAGCAAAACGATACTCGTTTGGTCCGGTTTGCGTCGACGCCACTCTCGGCCATGTATTAAAATCTATCTACCAGCACAAACAGCTTTTTACGGCACAGATTAACACGGACGTTTGACTCGGTTTCTTGTTCGGGTGCCAGCTTCACAGAGCTACATGATGACGATATTAGGAGGATAATAAACAGCTTGTGTTGAGTTTAGTCCTCAACAGTCAGTCAATAAGCAGAAGATATTGTAATGTGTTTTCTTTGAGATTCTTATTGGTTTTGGTTTTCCCCCTACTCATTTTGAATCGTTCTTTATATTTAAATATAAAGCCTTGCTCTCCGCAAGGTGTCTTCATTTAAGTGTCATATTATAGGATTGTTACTGTTACTATGTTATTAATATGTTCTCGTGGTGCTCATCGTGTAATTTATCATGAAAAGTAACTTTTTTTTCTGTTGACCCGTCACAGAGCTTGCTGTAATTCAGGCTGCGTATTTGCGAACCTGTGATCTGCTCTGGAGTCTTAGATTAGGTTATGTAATCGCACAGGGTTCAGCATCTTTCGCCAAATCCTCTTCAGTCTGACACACGGCTTACTGTGTGTGTGTGTGTGTGTCTTTACAAACGCAGCCCTTGTGAGCCAGTAAGAGGTCCATCTTGAATGAAACGATAAGACGATTGTAGCATCTACATGTGCATGCTTTGTTTTGTGTGTTTATCTCGTGTGTTAACTCCATTGCTGGTGCTCGAATGTTCAGCATTTCCACTAATACTCCATGCGTTACTTCCCACAATTCTTTTAGTGATCTAAACACAATTGCTCCATCTTCATACTTAGATTGCGAAAGTTACTGATAGACAGCAGGTTTGATTGGAAGAGTCATGAGTCATGTAGCATTTCATGCAAAAGTGGTTTCAGTGATAATTACGGTAAATCAGAGACCCTGGGAGGCGGTACGATGGCACAATCTTGCTTTTTTGTTAGTTTGTTTGTTGTTGTTTTTTAACTTAAATAATAACGGGCCTCATTTTTCAATCTTGGGTAAGTTGTTTAAATGTTCTCGTAAGCCAAAACCAAAGAATAAATTTTTTTTTTTTTGGGGGGTTAAGATTAGATTTTCCTGATACCCTTGTGTGTTCAGAGAAAAGCTCATTTACATTTACATTTAGTGACACCCACTTTCAGAATCGCTGAGATTTTCACGCTGTACGGCTGGAATACGGAAATGGACACTACTCAATTGCTCGTAGACGAAGTACACACTACACAGTCTTTCACTTGGAGAAATCCCAACTGAAGTGCGCCCCATCCACAAATCCCACTTTCTCACGAAAAATAAGACGTGAGAGCTGTCATGACTATTTTTAATACCGTACGCCGGTAGGAATCGTGTCGTGTTTGTTTTTATTTTTGCCGCTCCTAACAACCATTTGACTATGGCATGTCAGAGTATTTCTTATAGAAACAATTGTGTGTTTACGTTATGCTCTCTTACTCTCGCGTACATAGACGGATGATAAACTGGATTCAGGGATCTGCTGCGCATGAGATCAAGATACATGTTTTTCAGCGCTGTACATGCGGCTAATCGCTGACGGGGGTCACACTACACCATTCGTCACTTAGAAAATCAAACATGCTTGAAAATATCAGCACCTCGGCGATCGCCGAGATGAAGGATGTAGTTGCGAAGCGCCAGAATGAGTCCGTGACCGGATTATCGGGGTTAAAATCACGTAGTGTGCACTAGTACTAAATGGTGAAAGAGCGCCTCCTAACTGCAAAATCTTCCAATAACACAGCTCAGCCAGTGCAGCGTGTCAGCTACCGTAGACACACACTAACTCTGGCTTCTTTTATAGGGAGTCATTACTTTTATCCTCATTTAATACCTAATTTTATTTGTCTTAATTTATGGGTTTGTTCTGGATTGCTTTCTTTCAAGTCATTAACATGAAATGGCTAACAATTTTCAGTACCTTTAATGAGTGCAGTTCGGATGAAATCTGCCAAATCACGATGAGCGATTTAAACTTTGCAGCGTAATCCGTGTAGAAAATTGCAGGAACTTATCAATTATACCACCTGGAGCCAATTGATCGAGTTTCAAATGAGCGAGTCACCTTACACGTAAATTTCATACAAGTCATAGAAGAAAAATACGAATGTTTTTCCCGACTAACTACGTTTTTTGTTTAAAAAAATTTAGGAATACCGCATTTCTCGTGTAAATGCTCCTGCGACCGATTTATGAATAATTCTATTCATATCCAGTTTGATAAATGAGGCCCAATAAGAGTGTAAGCAACAGTGTGCCATTGTACCGTAGCTTCCTTTCGGCACTTACACCACTTCAGTCCTCTACATTTCATCATCTCATCATTTCAGTGCTCCTTATTTCAGTTAAGTTTGTGTACACACCCTTTCAGAAAAGCACTTTATCTCCGTGAAGGAGAGACAGATACAAGAAACACAAGTCCTCCTGATTTAAACTCAGCAGGGTGGTTGCTAATCCTGTAGCATAAGTTAGTTACTCTAGGGCTACCGGTTTACATATGGCACACGTTTAGGAGATTGTATCAGCGCTACAACCAGTCGTAAGTTTATTCCCCTTGAATGACCTTGGGTTTTAAAGATTGTTAAACAACTTGTATACATTATCCAGCGGAGTTCAACAGTATTGCTATTTTGTTATATAGAGGACAGTGTAAATATATTCAGCCATCTTGGTATACTGTTCTAGTACATTGTTGCACGTGTTTGAGTCTTTGATTGTGAGGTACAATAAATTTTATTGCAATTTTTTTCCAAATCTGTGTGTTGAGTCTTGTGTTATTTGTTTTATCAGTAAATTTGTTACAGCAAGTTTGTCATATAGAGTGTACAGATGTATTACATCATCACTGGTCCTGTTAATACATCAGGGTTTACAGTCCATTCTGAAAGAATTCGAACGGCAAGGCGGATACTTTTGTTTTTGCTATACACTGAAGACATTTGGGTTTGAGATGAAATGAATATGAGATGATGGATCAGAATTTCACCTTTCAATTCCTGATATTTACATCTAAATAAGTTACATTTAAAGTGAATGTCTGCTCTTGGTTTGAGCAGTGGGTTTCTCCTGTGACGGCTGCATTTGTTGTTAAAAGGGATAACCCCAAATGAAGTCCAGAGAGCTGTCTATGGGAGAAAAGATGGATCAATCGATTAGAGCCATTGCACAAGCATTGGGCTTAGCCAATACAACAATTTGGAATGTCCTGAAAAAGAAAGAAACCACTGGTAGTCATCAAACAGGCCGGCCAAGGAAAACAACAGCATTTCCTGACAGAAACATTGTTAGAGCTGTGAAGAAAAACCCAAAAACAACAGTCAGTGACATCATCAACAACCTCCAGAAGGCAGGGGTGAAGGTACCACAATACTCCATTCAAAGAAGACTTCAAGTGCAGAAATATAGCGGCCATACCACAAGACGCAAACCACTCATCAGCAGTAAGAATCAGATGATGAGCTACAAAAGGTCTGGAACCAAGATTAACCTCTACCAAAGTGTAGAGAAAGAAAGGATCTGCTCATGAGCTCATCTGTGAAGCATGGTGGAGGTAGTGTCATGGCTTGGGCTTGAGTGGCTGCTTCTGGAACAGCCTCACTAGTCTTTATTGATGATGTAACTCATGATAGTAGCAGCAGCATGAATTCAGAGGTTTACAGAAATAATCTGTCTGACAATTTACAGAAATGTATCCAGTCTAATCGGGAGGAACTTTATCTTGCAGCAAGACAATGATCCAAAACACAACAACTCAACAAAGGACTTTATCAGGGGGAAAATGTGGACGGTTTTAAGACTGGCCAAGTCAATCACCAGACCTTGACCCAATTGAGCAGCATCTCAACTCCTGAAGAGGAGGCTGAAGGTAGAAACCCCCTGAAACAAACAACAACTGAAAGAAGCTGCAGTAAAAGCCTGGAAAAGCATCACAAAACTAAAATGCAACAGTTAGGTGATGTCAGTGGGCTTGATGCAGTTATCGCAAGCAAGAAATACGCAACCAAATATTAAGTGTTACTTACTTTTAAGAACTTTATCTGTTCCAATACTTCTGCTCACCAAAAAATTGTGCCATGTTCTAAGTTGTTTAACACTACTAGGTATAAATATAAAGAAATGAAAGCTGAAATTCTGATCTATCACCTCATTTTCAGCTTTTTATCTCAAACCCAAATGTCTTCAGTGTATGTCTAGAAAATCTGCAAAAGTAGACTGATTAAATGCATTTATTTAGAGATGTTTCGAGATTCAAAAAATGTTGAATATTCGACTGAAATTCAGCTGAATTGTGTAAAGGTCCAGTTACATAAACGTTCTTGTTTACAAAAATCCAGATAAGCAACTAACTCAAATGAATGGCGACAACAGTTCCCCTTTAATGCTTACTGGAGGTTTTGTTTAGAGCTTAATGTTACCTTTTTTTATTTTTTTTTATTTTTTTTTTGACTAATGCCACGGACTCAGATTAACCATTGGTTACAATCTCTTTCAATTCATCTTTAAACATTGTTTTCATCATTGACTTTTAAACAAGCCATGTTGTCAGTTTTCTTCTCGGACCAGAGCGGGTCAATGAAATGAAACATCTATAGGAAGTCTGAAAACTGTTCACTTTCTGAGTTAATGTTTCTAGCCCTGTGAGCTTCCTTCAGCTAAATCATTTACATAAATGCACGTGATTAAATAAGCAGAGGATCTGCTGCAGAACCGAAGCTGGATGTTGGCGCTGCTGGGAACTATAACTATAGTATTACATTAACGTGTGATAGAACAGTGTTTCGGCAACGTGTCGATCCTCAGTTCAACCACATGGAGCCGATGTACGCATTTGAATTAAGTAAATTCAATGAGCTTTTTTTTTTTTTTTTTCCTTCACTGCAGACGGATCAGTTATTATCTAGTTTTGGGCCAACACCAGGGATCAATTCTGAGCTCTTTTATTGAAGATGTACAGTAGTGTGCAAATGTCTTAGGCTGATGTGAAGAAATGCTGTAGGGCAAAGATGCCTTCAAAAATAATGAAATCGAATGTTTTGGCATTAAAAACATACTGTAAAGAGAAGTAAATAGTAATAAATGAAACAAAGTCAGTATTTTATGTAAATAAATAAATAAATAAATAAATAGTAGTCTCTGGTACAATTTGTGCAGTTTTAGCTGGTAATGAAAATAGCTGGTATAAGTTTTACTGAGCATCGTGCAGAACAAGCCACAGTTCTTCTGAAGACTTTGACCGTCATGTGAAACCCAGCAGCCTTCATTATGTTTTTTGTCTGTGAAGTGGTCTCTTACATAACGTGCTGCTTTCTTCTGTAACATTTAACAATTTCGTGCTAGAAAACGAATGTTTGGAAGTCTAAAATGTTTCTTGTACTGACTCGATAATGTATAAGGCATACAATAAAAATCTACAAAAAAAAAGTTTGTACTAAAGAAATAGGGTGTCTAAGACTTTTGCACAGTACTGTATGTAAAACTGTTGCCACAAATATAAAGAATAATAATAATAATAATACTTAGATTTTTGGATGTGGATCCAGAGCTTATCCTGTTGGGAAGTAGGAAGAAAACGAAGGACGTCCACTCTGAGAACATGTTCTGGATCAAATAATATCCCTGGAGATGTGAGGCTCAGAGCAATGCTAGCCAATCTCAGATGCATTGTACCTCATGTATGAGGAACGGGGCTGTGTAGGGCATTCACCTGCCCGAAACATGGCATTTCTTTGAGGAAACATTTTTAGTGTCACTCCTCTATATAGCTACAATACATCAGAATGACATGTCGTTTCTCCAGGACCATGGTGCAACACATAACAATACAGTACACAAGACTACATAAAGTGCAAACACACAACACTGTGAGACGATTGCGAGGCAACATGGTGTTGGTTTGGAATTAGCGATGAATAAATATGGAGAAAACGGGGTAATAATTAGTGTAGACATTATGTCTGAATATCTAATGGTAGAAGAAAAAGAGTGTCAGAGGTAATGGTGTAAGAGAATTACGACAGGTTTATACAGTACACCCTGCCACAGATTAACATATCTGGTTCGCATTAACTGTCTGTCTCTCTCCGGGTGTGCAGTTGTTTCCTGGCAATGTCTTTCATCTGGAAAAGGTTCTGTTTCCTTTACAGCACATTGTTACTGAGCTTCATCTTTCCACCATGTCATTCGATTGGCCCGCAAGTAAACATGGCCACACGGTGACCAGCTGTCAAGACCTCGTAGACGATTATATTGTTTTATACTGCAGCACTGGTGATTTATTTTCTATAACAGCAGCTTGGACAGTAGTTCCAGCTGCAAGGCAGATCACAGCTTTATATTAATGCACTTACATTTACATTTATTCACTTAGCAGACGCTTTTATCCAAAGCGACTTACAAATGAGAAAAATACAAGCAAAGCGATATATAAAGCAGAGAACAATACAAGTAGTGCTACTATACAAGATCCATTAATTGAGTTCCAGAGGAAGCAAAGTGCGCAGAGTAGAGGTGTAAGTGCAATTTATTTATTTATTTTTATTATTATTATTATGAGTTGGTTAGGTGTTCATGGAAGAGGTGGGTCTTTAGCTGTTTTTTGAAGATGGTGAGAGATTCTGCGGTCCGGATTGAGATTGGAAGTGCATTCCACCACTGAGGAACAGTTAGCGTGAAGGTTCTGGAAAGGGACCTTGAGCCACGCTGAGTTGGAACTGCTAAACGTCGGTCACACTTGTTCCGATACGTTTCTATAGTAACTTACACAGAGACTTGCACGGTGGATTCTCTGCATAAACAGATTCAAATAACCTTGTGTTGATGGGGTGCCGTTTTCTGTGAGATGTTTATACACCATTTATGGAAGGAGTCTCCAGTGTCAACGCTTTACAACAGCCAGACGCAAAGCTGTAACTTATAGCTGGTACAAGACAAGACAATTTTATTTTATTTTATTTGTATTTATTTATTTATTTATTTACCCCCGGATGGAGAAATTAGGGTGTCACAGCAGCAGCAAGACAGGTGAAGAAAAAAGAGATAGTAAGGAGAACAATACAGGGATATATAAAGAGTATATACAATGATATCTTAAGTATAAATGTATACTTATGTATATAAGTATACTTATATATATACTTATATATATGTATATAAGTACAATGTATAAATATGTATAGATATAAGCGCAAACTATATATACATATATGTGTGTGTGTGTGTGTGTGTGTGTATATATATATATATATATACATATATACATATATGTATATATATATATATACATATATGTGTATATATATATATATATATATATATATATACATATATATATATATATATATATATATATATATACACACATATATGTATATATATATATATATATATATATATATATATACATATATGTATATATATATATATATATATATATATATATATATATATACATATATGTATATATATATATATATATATATACACATACGTGCAGTATATACAACAATGTACAGGCCCACTATACAAATAGCCCATGTACATATCGCATATGTACAGTGTACACAATACTTTATACATCTTGCAGCTGAACCGTATAGTCAGTGTAGATATATAACGAAAGTGATTTAAAACTGGAAAATGATGCAGGATAATGGTGGTTATTTTGCCAAATAAGAAGCAAATTACATCATCTTAGTCACATTAACTGTCTATCTTTTAACACTAAAATTGAGCTGTATATAAATGTAATGTATAAATGTTTCATGACAACACACATCCAGGTACCGTATGTCTCTGCTATCATTTCTAACATGATTTTTGTAGAAGGTCAGCAGTGATGAGCCATTAGAAATCTGTGAGAAGTGAAAATTTTATAAAAGAAATAATAATTTTAAAAAAATAAATAAAAAAAACTGGCTTTGTGGCCAAAGCTGATGGTTCACACTGGCTTTTATTCATCCTTCACTACATTAGCACTTTTAAACAAGGTTTCTGTTTAATTTGACATGAAAGACCATAAAACATTTTTACGATTACATCCTTTTGGGTGAGTGAATTTAACAAGAAGACCGGTGAAGTGTGAAAATTGGTACTGCAGTACTTTTGCCTTTTTTTTTTTTTTTTTTTCTCATTAAAAGGGAGTTGAAACTCACTGGTAGTGTTGAACATGTAACAGGTAAGTGTTCTTTCATCATAAAAACCAGGCATGTCTAGTACTCACCCTATATACTAGCTCTCTTATTAAACTTTCTGTGATTCCCTCGACTTTCTGAAGCTAACTGCATTTTTTTTAATTATCTGAAATGAACGGTGCCTGAGCGACGATGATCACTTTGGTGACGAAAAGAGCTGATCCACTTTTTTATATATATATATAGATCAGAAACCTCATTTTTGGTCCTGCTGTGTCTGAGAATATCTAGCAGTGTCCTGGTTTTACCTTCGACACAAAAATCATAAAACGTGTCTGGTTATCCTGCCAAGCCTGGATGACGATGATGAACATGATTCATGTCTGAAGTTTTTAGGAGTGGATCATCTATGACAGACACTTATAGAGTCTAGCCCTGACTACAGAATAATGCTGATAGCGATGTATGAAGCATGCCTCACTGGCTATGAAAATACTGCTGACGATTCATTCTTCTCCTCTGGCTCACAGCTAGCAACAATGTGAATAGCAGACAGCTGTTGATGGTTAAAAAAAATATTCGCTAATAACTTTTGTGACAATGCTTTGCCTCCCACTCCTCTCAGATCCCTCTCTGTTATAATATTTACCCTGTATATACCGATCAGCCATAACATTAAAACCACTGACAGGTGACGTGAATAACTGATTATCTCATTGCAATGGCACCTGTAAAGGGGTGGGATATATTTATTAGGCAGCAAGTGAACAGTCAGTTCTCGAAATTGATGTGTTGGAAGCAGGGAAAAATGGGCAAGTGTAAGGATCTGAGCGACTTTGACAAGGGCCAAATTGTGATGGTTGGACGACTGGGTCGAAGCTTCTCCAAAATGTATTAGTCTTGAGTGGTGTTCCTTTTATGTGGTGATTAGTACCTACAAAAAGTGGTCCAAGGAAGAGATGGCACCATGATGCACTATGGGAAGAAGGCAGAGGCAGGGAAATGTTCTCCTGGGAAACCTTGGGTCCTGGCATTTATGTGGATGTTACCTTGGCACAAACTACCTACCTAAACATTGTTGCAAACCAAGTAAATACCTTCCTGGGAACAATTTCCCCTAATGGCAGTGGCCTTTTTCAGCAGAATAATGCACCCTGTTGCACTGCAAAAATTGTTCAGGAAGGTTTGAGGAACATAACAAGAGTTCAAGGTGTTGACTCGGCCTCCAAATTCCACAGATCTCACTCCAATCAAGCATCTGTGGGATGTTCTGGACAAACAAGTCCGATCCATGGAGGCCCCACTTCGCCGGACTTAAAGGATCTGCTGCTAACATCATGGTGCCAGATACCACAGCACACCTTCAGAGGTCTTGTGAAAGTCACTTGCGTTATATCAGCTATAAACAGTCGTTCTGTCCCCAGCATTTTTTCCCTCTCTCTCAAAAACCAAAAAGTCCATGTGAATGAGTTGTTACTATGGAAACAATAACACTACTGACACTGACACTATTGTCAGAGCTGCTGTTATAGAAAATGAATCAAAACACCTTCTGATCAATCAGAGGGAAGGATTCACACAGCATTGTGGTGGAAGCGGCAAATAATAACAATGCAGGATCGCCAATACACGGCCTTTCCATTTACTGTACTGATATTAACTTAGCAGTATTTTAATGATCTTGTATATATGAGGATGTAAATGAGATTCTAGCCTCAATGCCAGCCATCAGGTTATTCACAGTAATGGACTTTTTCTAATTCTAGTTCTAGCCAGAAGGATTTTCAGTCCCGTGATGCCTTGAGTTAAACAGGATGTGTCGCGTTATGTTTAAAATACAAAAGAGGAGGTCATGAAAGTGACAGCAAAAGTAAATAAAAGGATGTTGTTTAAAAAAAATGGCTGTGAGGTAAGTAGAATAAGGGGTGTTAATGTAATATGTACAGCATATACGGTATGTATCTCATTTTCAAAGAAAGGAAGCCTTGAGAGGAACTGAGACTTAGAAAGGAGAACCCGTCCTGACACCAGTGCCTGACCTCACTAACACTCTTGTAGCTGAATGATCACAAATCCCCACAACCATTCTCCAAAATCTAGTGGAAAGCCTTCCCAGAAGAGTGAAGGTTATTATAACAGCAAAGTGGGAATAACTCTGCGGTGAGATGTACAACAAGCACGTGTCCACAAACTTTCGAACACATAGTGTATGGAAAAAAAAACATGTTCTTACATAGCATTTAGGGTGCTAATTCTACTAGAACCATTGCTTATACATGTAAAAATAAATAAATAAATAAATAAATAAATAAATAAATAAATAAACATATCTCTAGCACTGAATGTTATACTTTTCAAAATTGTAAATTTTTGTCAGTTTCACCAAATTCAGCAATATTATACTTTGTGGTTATAACAAAATCTAGTGCTTATTCGATGAAGAATAAAAACGAATTGTTTTACCCCACACAGAACACATTACAAGATACAAGAAAGAAAAATACCAGTGGCAGGTAGTAAAATTTATGAATTTCTTACTTCTTTGAAACCTTATAATTAAGAGTAGAAGCTATATCTGATGTCCATAATGGTGGTCGTGTCGTCAGAACTAACCTCTGTCATAGTGGAGCAGGTTTGAAGTCTCTGTCTTCAATGCTAGTCTTTCTTTGAGCACCTAAAAAATGCCTCAATATTACTATTTTTTTGCACAAATATTCCTCAAAATACAAAATTTTTTTTTTTTGCCATTTTGAAGGAAACGTTTTTTTTTTCTTTTTTTTAAAAATAAATAATAAGTCAGAAACAGCCTCGATATGAGCTTGACTACATGAGAATACAATAGCTCTGGTCAAAAGCAAATAATGTTTACAAGGCAACAACTTTGTAAGATTTTTCAATTGGAAGCCACCAAAAAGTGAAGAATTCTTGGTTAAGTGGATATGAAATGACCCATAAAGCACTTTGGGGCTGTTCTGTTATAGGAAAATAATCAACTTTGGGGTGGTTATAGTAACTCCACTTCACATTATGCTGAGATAAGAGCACTATGTTGTTGATTGTTTTCCTATAACAGAGATCAGGCTTTTGTCAGTTGATTAAGTCTATTGTTTGTATTTGTGTGTGCAATTCTAGAAAGACAATAAAGGGTTCCTTAAGGCTTAATTGGATGGTTTGGGATTCTAGTATACTTACAGTTCTACACAAATTAATGAGCCCTCTAGAGTGCTAGATGGAGCTACCCTTTTTGTTTTTTTTTGTTTTTTAACTAAAACTGTATACAAAATACCCCAGCAAACAGTTTTGCTGGGTTGAAAACTACCACAAACTTCAGCCAGCCATTTTTAATTTGCCCGTGTAAGTCTTTGTTTGTCCACTTAGGGGCGCTGACACACCACAATGATCACTCCGTTTTCAGTGGTTCCTGTTTTTACATTTGCAATGAATGACAACTGCATCACCATCAGTCATTAGTCATGTATCGTTAAACGCATTTGCATTTTGAAAACATGACACATACACAGAAATACTAGATTTAATGACAATCCCTATTCAGATTCCCAAAGGACGTCGTTAGTACAAGATTCTAGTCTCCCTCGCCCACAGATAACATCTAACATATTAGACTTGTTGCACGATTGGGATGTCATTTGTGTGCCAAATTACATTTACATATGTGATATTACATTTACAAATTTGTGTAAGTAAAAAGCACATTTTTTCACACTAGGCTCTTCTGTATTAACTTTCTCAGCTAAGAGACTACGTCCTCTATCTAAAAACTTATCCATTTTAAATAGTCTTTGGTTTTATCAGTAACAGTACAGTACACTAGTATATCAACTAGGGATGTCACGAGAACCGATACTTCGGTACCAAGTCTTTACCAACATTCTTAAAACGTGACGGTACTTGCTTTTCTGCAGTTGCGTTTGTACCGATTGTAACGAAAGTACTGTGGCTGCGATTCTTCCGGACGTGATGGTGTTTGAGTCGGTCCACAAGTGGTGAAGAAGAAGAAGAACGCCTACAAGCACATGGGAAAAACTACAGATTAGCTTAGTTTAACAAGTTTAGCTCCGCCCCAACTCCTTGAGAGGAAAAGAGAGGAAAGCTAGTATCGGTTTCCGGTGTGCAACCGATGCTATCGTTCATTTCAAACAAAGCGAGGAAACACCTGGAATTTGGCGAAGCACCTGAAAGACGGCCCTATATTATATTTGTTTGAGGCAGCTGGCATTTTTGCCGTGAAACCAGCTAACGTTATGCTCCATGTAATGTTAGCGATAGCCTGTTATTTGTTAACAACGCTAACACATTGCAGTGTTATGAACTACCTCCATATGGGCCACCATGCATTGCCATTCAGCCGTGTCCTGTCAGCAACATGTAACCTAATGTCACTAATAATTATTCAAATGTTCATGCTTTTAATAAATCTTTTTGGCCTACCACAATATCAGTGAATTTAAACTAATGCTTGCATTCAGAGTATAAGGTGTGTGTGTGTGCGTGTCTGTGTGCATGCGTGTGTGCGCACGTTTAGGAGTGCACCTCCACTCATTGTCACACAATGTTAGATGACTAAAATACCGCCCCCTCTCTCTCTTCCCCTCTCTCTCTTTGTCAGTGTCAGCCAGAGGAGGATGTCCTCCAGGAGAGTTTTTTAATTTTATTTTTATACCACACCGTGGTATCGACTTTGGTATCGAGTATTGTGTACTTTTGGTGGTATCAGTACCGACTACTAGATTTTTGGTATCGTGACATCCCTAATATCAACAGATGTCTCTGTTTGGTGTGTGTCTTAGTGTGCTGTGTATAATTTAATTAATTTATTAATATTTCTCATTTCTATGTACTTCATAGTTCAAAGGATGACAATCCTGACTTACATACAGTTCAAATTATTTAAAAAATAATAATAATGTCCTAGAATTTCTATGCGCCCCTGCCCCCCCCCAGCACCATCTGGCTCCAGGGGGCCATGGCCCCCAGTTTGAGAACCGCTGCCTTACATGAGGCAACCCTGTTGTTACATAGCATTTATGGTGCTTTAATGCTTGACTCTGAGCTTCATCTGTCAATTAAAGGAACCTGCTAGTCTTATAAAAGCTGTTCAATTCAGCTTAGAAATAAGGGTTATAGTATTAGCGTATGAATCAGTTTATTATAATGGAAGATATGTGGTTAAATAGGAAGTGAAATTATAGTGTATATTTTTTAAATAATTTGTGGTTCATTTTGCTAACCAGACAGTCGTCATTGCTAAAAATATATGAATGAGTCACCTCATGGATCACTACACGAGCCCGCCATCACTACCCCCTCTCTTCTTCTCCATCTCTCTCTCTCTCTCTCTCTCATTGGCTTTCGACTCAGGACGGTGTTTGGGAAGAGGAGGGATTTACATCCTGCATCAGAGCGGAAAATAAACCCAGCACCTCACGTGTTATGTCCCCTGTCTGAGAAATAAGAGGAAACAGGTGTGATATAAATAGCATCTCTATAGACAGATAGAAGAGGAGGAGAAAAAGGAAACCGGTTTCAGATATGATGAGGGTGCAGAGCTGGAGTTTGACACGTCAGCACCGAGCTATTTTCCTACCCACATTGTATATCATACAGTACAACATTGATTTTGTGCCTCTGGGGATGTCAGTGAGATTCTCATCTCAATTCCGGCATATTCCGGTCTTCAAGAATACAAACAGAGCTACATTGATTTTGCTGAATGCTCCAGATGTTCAGGAGAGACCATAAATCGTACCCAAATACTCCAGTATTACCACTTATTTACCTCGTCACGAGGCTGATAGTAACCGAGCAGCGGTAGAAAACTTGTCATTTTGAACATACTCTCGTTTGAGTGTTTTCTGAGATTACACTACATTCTAGTTAAAAAAAGACATTGTGAAGAAAACACCGCTTAGTCATTTCTGAAATGTGGTCTCAGACCTGTGATGTGTTTCTGACCTGTGAAAAATAACAGCGCAGAGGTGTGATCATTGGTGCTTCAATGTAAAGTCTGGGAATCAAGACTGGTATTAGTGCAGTCTTGATCTTTCAAATCCTTCATTGGGATTACGTTGCATTTCTTTAAATCTGGGAGGAAACATTTATATTGGCACCTAGTCACAGCCAGAGACATAGAAATCAAGTGAAAAGCATCAAGTTAACAGACACTGAATCCACCATTCTGATTGGTAAGAGGGTATTGATTCATTTTCTAGAGCGGCGGCTCTGACGGTAATCCCGGCTATTATTCAAGACACATGTTTATGTTAATGCACTCGTTCTAATAGGTTATTGTTTCTATAGAAAAAAAACTTACACAGGGACACAGAGACCCTCCGCAGAAACTGATTAAAAATGTGATGTTTCACAAAGAAAAATGTCTAATTGCCGATATGGTTAGGTTTCCTGTAGAGAGGTTTATTTGGCGTTTATGGAAAGAGTCTCCAGTGTCAGTGCTTTGTAATAGTCAGAGGTCTGGTAAATCTTTTCTGGATGATCAAAATAGTGCAGTTTCAGCAGAAAATTAAGATGTCTGAGGAATCAGGAGACCAAGAGCCAGGGTATAGTGCACACAAAGACAGCATGGGCACTCCATCGTCTAAATATCAGATGTTCTCAGCTAGCTTTTTATACTGGAATGTGTGTGTGAGGAGATCAGGCCAAGACAGGGAACAGACATAAATTAAGAGCAAGGATAATACATAAAAAACAGACACGTGCACGTTTATGGACAGACACGTATGCCTTTACATGTGTACATTTATGGACACAGGACAGGCATGTATACAATTTTAGACATCACAGAGAAGCAGAAATCACATAGGAGGAATCCGTCATGATTAAACCACATATGTTCACACATAATCATGGGAAATAAGAAAAAATGTGGCACTGATGGCTCCGTGGATAAAGGCTCTGTGTTACTGCTCAAAAGGTCAGGAGTTCAAGCCCCAGCACTGCCAAGATACCACTGTTGGGCCTTTGAGCAAGGCCCTTAACCCTCAACTGCTCAGTTGTATAAATGATTGATAAAGGCGTCTGCCAAATGCCGTAAATGTAATGAAAAATACTCCAAAGTGGTAAATCTATTGCGTTAGGTTTCACGCCACTGTAACCCAGGAAGTAACAATACAAGCTGTGTTTTCCGTCTTATTACATTTTAAGAGCGAGAAAAACAGAGGCTGGTGAGGAAATAACTGTTTATAAGTGTTATAACATACAGTAAGTGATAACAGGAACTAACTTGTTCCACAAATGGATAAAAAAGTGTAACGTGTCGTTCTTAATGAACCAAAAAATATTGGCATTAAATAAAATAATAAAGTTCGACTTGGTAACAGTAAACCTGCTAAATCATTTATTATTTTCATATAACAGCAGGTCCCAAAGTGTTTTATTCCTTACTTATCTAAAGCATACACAATGCCACAAAAATATTTGAAGAGTCCTCTTTGAAGCTCTGAACGTTTATTCCCAGTATGTGAAGTGCTGGATCTGAAAGCTTAAACCTGAGCTATATTGTGTACGAGTGTCAGCGTTGATCAGAGTACTATGAACATGACCTTGTCGTGGAAATTAGACAACACTCGCAGACTCGTCCTCTGAAGGTAAAAAAAAAGGTTTATTACAGAAAGATGGTTAATACAGGATAGAATAAAGCAGGATAGAATAACGAGAGCGCTCTGAAGTGCTTGTGCTGAACCACTACTATATATATGAAACACAGAGCATGACACACTTCTCTGTACGGATAAGAAGCAGTTTGAGGCAGTTCAAACAGGCTTTGTTTCAAGGTCTTGGAAGATGTCCAGACAAACCTTGAACAGAAGAACATGTTTGTGTCTCTGCGTGTAGATAAACATTCTGTACTGATCTCAGTGACATAACATGGCCTTCTTTCACGGTTCAACTGAATCCTTTCATGGTTCAACTGAATTCATCATGATACAGACATAATGAAGGTGCTAAGACTGTTTTTGCGGATATAAAGTATCCTGTAGTCAAGCAAGCTTATTTTAGAGTGAAATGAGAGTCGTCATTGTCAAATGTATATTTACAATAGACGTGAAATGGATGTCAATGGGTCCTCATCGTCAGTGTCGCTGGCAGAATCTAGTTCCCAGATGCAGCTCGGGTTGATCTTCGTAAGGGTCATAGTCACTTTTTGTGAACGTTTTAATTAGCATCACTGTTTGGTCATCAGTCATTGCTCTTAATGGGCAGAGGTAACTCCCCCGCACGCAGGAAATTACACATGGAGCCATGATTAAGACAATTAGAATGATGGTGAATATCCATCCATTCATCCATCCATCCTCTACCGCTTACTCCTTTTCAGGGTCACGGGGAGCCTATCCCAGGGAGCATTGGGCACAAGGCGGGGTACACCCTGGACAGGGTGCCAGTCCATCGCAGGGCACGCTCACATTCACATTCATACACTACAGACATTTTAGACATGCCAATCAGCCTACCATGCATGTCTTTGGACTGGGGGAGGAAACCGGAGTACCCAGAGGAAACCCCCGCAGCACAGGGAGAACATGCAAACTCCGCACACACAGGGCCACGGTGGGACTCGAACCCCGGACCCTGGAGGTGTGAGGCGAACGTGCTAACCACTAACCACTAAGCCAATGGCAATGATTCTTCTGACGAAAGGCGATACAGAACGGTTTACAGAGGCGGCCAATGTCTTGGCATACTGGCTTTTAACTTCTAATTGTCGTCCATTCCGCAGCAATAGTCTACTAAAGAACTTATGTGGGACCTATAGAAATCACGTTGCCTTAGGCACTTAGTCCCGTCACCACGATCAGCTAAATACCAAATTTGGGTAAAAGTGTGTGCGTCATGCACTCTTTCTGCTGTAATGATGTGATTAGCGTGATTGATCATTAAGTCTTCCACCCAATAAACTTCAATATCACGCTTTGGTGTATCTTTCCAGCTTAAGGTTCTACCCCCGGACCCCCAGTGTTTTCGGGAACGGTCCCAGTGATTTGTGAGTTTATTTCTATGACAGGGCTTACTAACAGATACCACCTATACCCGTAGAAGGGTGCACGATTAGGAATAGGTTTGTAGGTATGAGCGGATGTGCAGGTCGACATCTAATGATTTGTGTCTAGTCTGCAACAGTAGTCTGTGGTCAGGGAGTTTGGGACGTAAGAGGTGAGGTAGCAAAGTCACGTTATCTAACCTCTGTCCTGGTCATGTGGCTATATAGTATGCACTAATGAAGTTCAGTCCTCCTAAAGAGTGCAGTTTCCATGTCGTCAACATTTTCTCCAAAAACAACATGTCTGTGATTTCGCAGGCTACTAGATACCACTTAAGACCGTCTATCGTGGAGTCGCGTGGGATTGGTGTGTTGATGTGTCAGGGTGTAGTGTGTCGTGTGTGGGTGTGTATATGCAGATCGTTGCTCGTGAGCATAGGTCTTCCTAGAGGCCTCTTGATAGAGAATTACGTTTCTAGTTCTCCTATGGCAGTCCCATCTTCTCCAGCTCAATGCTTGGCTCTGGCAACCTCCTGCAGTGGCTCGCATGCATCCATGTGGCTCTCTGGTTGACTTTCATTGCTGAATGAGTGACAAAGAGAACCTGGAATGGCCCAGATCACTGTGGCTTGTTCCACCTGGTCCTGCGGAAGTCCTTGATCACGATCCACTCTCCGGGTTTCAGATCATGCAGCGGGCCCGTGGCTGGAGCTGGAAGTGCTGCCTTTACCTGCTTGTGGATAGAGTGCAGAGCAGAGGACAATGTTGCACAGTAATTTAACATTGCATCATCACATGCTGCAGCGTCGGGAAGAGGAGCTGTCACAGGTCCAATTCCTGTGTGTGGAGGTCTCCCAAACAGTATCCCAAAGGGGCTAAGCCCATCCTAAGCCTGTTTCAGAACAGCATTTGCTCAATCTGTTTTTTAGTGTCCCATTTTCTCTCCCTACCGCCCCACCACTAGCTGGATGATATGCACAGTGCTGCTTTAAGTCAATACCCAAATATCCACCCACCTCCTTAAGGGCATGGCTCACAAAAGGTGTGTCATTATCACTGGAGATTTTTTGTGGGAGTTCCCCATCTAGGAATTACTTCTCAAAGCAACACCTTTGCTACCACGTCTGAGCCCTGTTTAGACATAGGGACATGGCCTTCTCTACCTTCAAACCTCAACCCATGTTATGAGTTGCGCAAACAGCATAAACCATTTTTTTTAAATTTTTTTTTTAGAGTAATTAGAGAAACCAATCCTTTACGCAGCTATCATTGCCCCTTTTGACGCATGGTCCCTGCCATGTGTCAACTTTGAAGACAAGGACAGCCCTGGGGGCATCGCCAAACTCCGTCAACAACTGAGCAGCCTGCTTTGCGCCACACCGCCTTTTCCTCGTCCGTAGCTCGTGCTTGGAGGTCTGAAAGCTGTAAAAAAGTAGTAATTATTTTCTTTTGAGTTTTGGGACCATAGACGCAGCTGCTTGCTTTGCTGCACTGTCCACTCGAGCGTTTCCTAGGAAAACAGGGTCTAATTTGTTAGTGTGTGCATCACATTTGCATACTGCAATAGCTTTGGGGAGTAGGACTGCGTCCAGCAGCTCAGAGACTAGTTTGTGGTGGGCTGTGTGTGTTCCTGAACTCATCAGGAAGTTCTGTGTTTCCAAATTGTTCCAAAATCATGTACTACCTCAAAGGCATATCTACTGTCTGTGTAGATATTTACTGACTGTCCCTCAGCATGTCTTCATGCCTCTATGAGGGCATACAGTTCAGCTGCTTGTGCTGAAAGGTTTGAGGGGAGACTTCCTGACAGACCGTCTCGTGTGCGGTTACTGCTGCATAGCCCACTCAATTTTTATTTGTCTCTGGGTCACGTGACACTGACCCGTCCACAAAAAAGATCAGATCTGGGTTTTCCAATGGAACATCCTTCAGGTCGACTCTAGGGGAGCAGGTTGGGATCAGCTTTCTGCAATTTAGCACACTGAGAAACAGATGAGGGCCCTGCCTGACATTTTTTCACTCTTTTATGTGCCTCGCTCTGCCATTCAGAAAATACCTTCCAGTCAGCCGAAAACTGCACTTCGCTCTTTGTTTTAGGGGTCTCTCTCTCTCCTTTGTCTCTAAATTAAGTTTCTGTTGTTCTAACTGTCTGAGACTAAAACTACCTTTTTCAGGGAAAGCACATTCTTTAACCCATACAACATATTGGTTCAAACATTCTTCCCCATAATTCACACGCATAAATGTGATATTAGGATCAACATATGAGCACCCTGTACATACCATAGCATGTGTCTCAGGATGTGTTTTGCTACATGTTTTCCCCATATATTTTTTTTTTCTTTTTACACCTTCTATAACTTTCAAAGTTTTAATCAATTTAACATGCTATGAAAATCAAGTGAATATGCATTCTCGTGCACAGACAGAAAAGGTTCAGAATGTGTGCCAAATCTCTAGACATTCAATTAATCATATAACTTATAGGTTCAATAGAGCAAACCTTAAGAATGTAAAAGAGTTTAACTGTCAGGGCGAGTCCACATACAACAATTTGGTAGGACTTACAGTTTTCTCTTCCTTTCTTTTTTAAAAAAAATAATAATTATTATTGTATTTTTTTTTATCTCAGTAAAATTTAGTTGTGCATTAAATTTGCCAAACGTATCATGTACTGCTGATATGATGGAATGAGTCAATGGAGCATGCAAAAATACTGCGTCTCTTGCGCTTCTTAATAAGTACTCTCTTTACTTATTTATTGCTTGAACCGGACTCTTTCCGTTAGCAAATATTTTTACCGTTATTATCTCTCTCTCTCTATATATATATATATACCCGTCGGTATATATATTAGTTTTGTAGCTGTGATCTAAGAAACACCAATATCTCTGCCATCGCAGAGGTGAAGTTCCTGGAACTTCTTATAAGAACTCGCTCCATGTAATACTTCTCTCAATGTAATACACACATTTCTTATATCAATGACTCCCATCCATACAGACAGCAATACACAATGACTTCATAAAATTCTAATTCTAAATCATTGACTCCAATACACTATGACTTCATAAAATTCTAATTCTAATTCTAAATTCTTGATGATTCCTACCCGTCAGTGGTAAGTCTGCATCGGTCAAGTGGGCAAACCGCCTTCGCATCATCACGACTTCAGGGTGAAACTTTTCCATGGGCGTCCTCCGGTTTACTTGTTGTCCAGAAAAGCTGAAAAGATTTGCGCAGCCCAGCCAGGAGACGCCAAATTGTTCTGGAAATTAGACAACACTTGCAGACTCGTCCTCTGAAGGTAAAAAAAGGTTTATTACAGAGAGATGGTTAATACAGGATAGAATAAAGCAGGATAGAATAATGAGAGCGCTCTGAAGTGCTTGTGCTGAACCACTACTATATATATGAAACACAGAGCATGACACACTTCTCTGTACGGATAAGAAGCAGTTTGAGGCAATTCAAATGGCTTAGTTTTAGGGTCTTAGAAGATGTGCAGATGAACCTTGAACAGAAGAACATGTTTGTGTCTCTGCATGTAGATAAACATTCTGTACTGATCTCAATGACATAACATGGCCTTCTTAGGCGTTATCCTCTGATGAACAGAAAAAGAACAAGAACAAAACTACTACAAAGTAAAAATGAGAAATTCCCCTCACATTTCCCCCATTTTATCATTACAAAATATGATAACTAAAATTAACAGAGAAATTACAATGCTGTGAGTACATCAGAACATCAGAATCCTTTCACGGTTCAACTGAATTCATCATGATACAGACATAATGAAGGCGCCAAGACTGTTTCTGTGGATATAAAGTATCCTGTAGTCAAGCAAGCTTATTTTAGAGTGAAATGAGAGTCGTCACGGTCAAATGTATATTTACAATAGACGTGAAATGGATGTCAATGGGTCGTCATCGTCAGTGTCGCTGGCAGAATCTAGTTCCCAGTCAGGTTTAAGATACAGCTCGGGTTGATCTTCGTAAGGGTCATAGTCACTTTTTGTGAACGTTTTAATTAGCATCAGTGTTTGGTCATCAGTCATTGCTCTTAATGGGCAGAGGTAACTCCCCCGCACGCAGGAAATTACACATGGAGCCATGATTAAGACAAGTAGAATGATGGTGAATGTCCATCCATCCTCTACCGCTTACTCCTTTTCAGGGTCACGGGGAGCCTATCCCAGGGAGCATTGGGCACAAGGCGGGGTACACCCTGGACAGGGTGCCAGTCCATCGCAGGGCACGCTCACATTCACATTCATACACTACAGACATTTTAGACACGCCAATCAGCCTACCATGCATGTCTTTGGACTGGGGGAGGAAACCGGAGTACCCGGAGGAAACCCCCGCAGCACAGGGAGAACATGCAAACACAGGGCCACGGTGGGACTCGAACCCCGGACCCTGGAGGTGTGAGGCAAACATGCTAACCACTAAGCCACCGTGCGCCCCGCATGTGTTTAAGAACGGCATTATAAATAAAGATCTATATATTCTCTATATATTGTAAATCACAACGATGAGTATTTATGACCAGTTATAAACCTGAGAGCTGAAATATAAACCGTGTTTTCGGGTCTGTATAAAAACCATGTGTACTTACAGACCTGAACGACATTATATTCATTCGTTAAGTTAAACCATGGGCCTGAATGAATACTTATTGTAGTTTTTAGAGGTTTATGAGAAAAATCATTAGCATCTGAAAAAGGTGCTTGTGTTTTTGGTGTGCTATTTTTGGTTGCGTTTCATCTGAACTTCTTTTAACACGTTATAAAACCTACACTGGAATCATCGGATATCATGACATCATTGTGAACTTCCCAAATCTGTTTCTGAATAAACTCTTTTTTTTTTCTCCCTTGGCGTTCTACGTCTACTCTCACAACCTACATCATAAAATCTATTACATAGTATATTCACATTAGTTATTCAAACACAAGTGTCATGAAAACCCCACAATTATAATCAGCCTAAACACATGTGTCAAGTATCTAACCACCCTGTGGATGAGAAATGAGTCAGCTAGGGAGAATAACGCCAGAAAGCACAATGTTCTTGGTTTCATTCTGACAAATAGGTCAGTGTGGATTTTTAAAAAAAGTATACATATGGTGAGAGAAATTCGAAAGTTACGGAGCTCCAACAACAAAACAAAACAACTCAATCCATTTTAATTTAACAAACCACAAAGATAAAGAATGAGTAGAAGAACATGATTGTATTTTCATATTTTGTTTCACGAATGGAATAATTTAATTTGCCAGCACGTCATGGACATTGAATTTATCTCAGTAGCATTAGCTTGGGGACACTGTATATTAGGAGGGAATATTCACAATGCAACATATTCCATTCATTCATTCATTCATTCATTCATTCACCTATTCAACTCAAGTTTATTTGTATAGTGCTTTTAATAATAGCCGTGTACATACATTGTACAGACAAGAAATAAATAACATTTATTTATGTTTATCATTAGTAAAGAGCTTCATTCCAGGTCAGGGTCGAGGTGGCTCAAGAGCACTTGCAGGCGTAGGGGAAGCCTCACTATTTATATCAACTGTTCAACAAATATTAATCTTCATAAGGTCCCCATTCACAACTCCATCCATTTTAAATTGTACTGAAATACTAATTACCTCTTTTGAGTGATCAAAGATATTAATAAAAATGTTGCTATTTCACAGATATAAGCTGATGCTTACGGTTGCTATTAAGGCCCCGGGACTGCAATCATCATATGCAGTTTTGCACTCAGGTCTCCTTTAATGAACAGTGGACTAGTTCAACAAACAGACTTCATATAAACACCATAATGAACTTTCTTTTACTTTCACACTATCCGTTGTAACCCAGATGACGACGGGTTTTCTTCCGAGTCCGGTTCCTCTCAAGGTTTCTTCCTCTTAACATCTTAGGGAGTTTTTACCTCACAACCGTCGCCACCGGCTCGCTCAATAGGGATAAATTCACACACTCAAAATCTGTATCCTGTGTTTATATATTTCTGTAAAACTGCTCTGAGACAATGACCATTGTAAATAAGCACTATACATCTAAAATTGAATTGAATTGAAACTGAATTGATGGCTATCTAGAGGTGGCACATCACTTGGCAGAGCACTCATGGCCCAGGTTAGCTCCATAGAGTTATTATTGCACCTAGTGGTTAAAAATGGGAACAGTAACCAGAGTTCGAATCGAGGGGGTCCAATTGATTGTTTAACCTGGGGTGTGGGGTAGGGGTGTCCCCTGGTGTTTCACTGAAACTAGAATACTAGAAACATAAAACTAGTTTTTTAACAAATTATTGAAGGATGTGCACCCTCCAAGTACTTTGACACAATTCGGTATAACTCTTGGTGTAACAAAGGCTAACAGGAAGGAATCATGCGGCCTCATACTCAGGGGAGGGGTAGTGGACAGAGCTGTTTATGGGATTGCCAGAGTGAGATAGTTTAAAAATGTTCTGTGTCCACCAAGATGTTGTTCTATTTCAAATAATCAGAATTAAATCTAATAATTCAATCAATAAATAAATAAATAAATAAAGTGCAGACCGTGTGCCTAAGATGTACAAAAAGAACATTTCTATTGTAAGATATCATAAAGATTGGGAGAGGAAAAGGGGAATTATAGAGTTGATAATGTCCGTACATCAGAAATACATGTGAAACACTTGTTCTGAGAACACACGAAAAATGTCTCTTTTTTCCAATAACCAGTTTTTTGGCGGCTAGTTTCAGGTCTTCTGTGTGGTTTTTGAGGGCTGGATATTTTTCTGAAATCTGTAAACCCCAGTTAATGATGATTAACTCAAGCACATTTGAACAAAGGTACGTCTAAAATAATTTAGTAAACCAGCTGCTAGACTGCATGCTGTTTATTCAACACTCAGCTACCTAGTACAGGGTTACTAGATTGAATTCACTAGATAGTATCCTATAGCATAATTCAAGTGACTTCATTTTGTTTGAGGTTATGAAGTTATTCAAGTCGCCCTGCCTCACCAAAAGCTATGGTCACGTGCCACTGCTGATCCAGAACCTATCCCAGGAACATTACACTCTGACGAAGGCTTGCGTGTTACCATTTTTATTTTCAAAGCAATGCATTGTGCATTGCATTTTTGACAGCAAACATCTGCTGCAATCAACCACCATCTGCATCCCCCCATGTGAACTGTCTATTTGGATCCCTCTCTCTAAAAAAAAAAAACACTATGTTGATAAATTTTAACATAGATCCTTTGACTTCCCCAGATTGACAAGCCAAAGTAATTGTCTAGGGTTCTTGATGGAACCTTTTGTATAAAAAAGTCTAAACCTATACCATTAGGGAAAAAGTTTCTTCTTGACTTCTTAAAGGTTCTGGGAAGAACCCTATATGAGGCAGTTTTCCTATAAAAGGCTATATGAAATGATTCCAAGTAGAGTTTTTTTCAGGGTTGCACGGTGGCGTTGCGCAACCTGCAGTGTTGCCCCTAAGCTGTTCTTCCTGTGTTCACGTGGGTTTCCTCTGGGTTCTCTGGTTTCCTCCCACCTCCCAAAAATATGGCAGTAGGTGTATTATCTAAAATAAAATGGCCCTAGATGTGAATGTGTGTGTGCATGGTGCCCTGTGATGGACTGGCATCCCAATCAGGGTGTATTCCTGGAGTGCGAGAATTATTTTTGGACACTAAGAAGCCTTAAGGAATACTGAAGAACCCTTATTTCTAAGTATATGACAATGGCCTTAGTTAAACCCATCACATTGGTGCATTCAGTAGATTAATATAAGTCAGTACTGTTTACTGTTTAGTGAGTGAATGCGAGTGGCTGCCAACAGAACATCATTGCCTTTGAGGAAAGGAAGAATGAGTAATGATAAAGATCAAGATCGGCGAATTGCTGGAGGCTGTGCGCGACAGACAGACGGGTGGTGCAGATGGTGGTTGATTAAGCAGAGATTTGCCACTGGGAAAGAAATTCTTCTGTAGTTGTCAAAAATGCAATGAACAAAGCATTGCTGTGCAAAATCAGTACAGGGTGTAATGTTCAGTTGTTTATATAACATAATGGATCAATTTTTGGTCCATAATGCACAAAATGATGATTGTAACCAAATTTTATTGCAATTTACTCTCCCTATGAAAGTACACCCATCGTATTTACATCTCAATATGCACTCTCTACCACACTGGAAAAAAATCATTCGCATGTATTATTACAAAACAAAAATAATAAATCGAACATTCTAATGACATCGGTTAAAGCCGAATGTTCATCTCCATTAGCACAACTGAAAAACAAATGAACGCCAGCACCATTTACTGTTTATTGAGCGACTAAGTGGCTTCCAACAGACCACCGCTGTCTTTGCAGGAAGACATAATGAGTAGTGATAGAGATCCATGAATTGAGTTCAGCGAATTGCTGGAGGTTCTGTGAGACAGACACAGGAGGTGGATTAAACAGAGATTTGGCACTCTTTAAACACCTGCTGCTTTTGTTATGAATGGATGTAAAGTGCATGTCCTGGATTTTGAGGGATCTACAGCAATCTGGAAAATATTACACTGCTGCGAGGTCACTTCACAACATCAACGAGGTACAAAGAAGGAAGCATCGAACTCTTTATTATTAAATGCTGAATATCAACTTTGTTGATACTCTTTGGAAATAAATGGATTTGCGTGTCACAAGGATTACAGACCTGTGGGCTGCTGATGTGATATGTTTTAAGATAGCAATACTGTCAAGAAAGCACATATAGAGCTCACTTCTCTTGGATGGATACATTTATTAGCTTTATTTAATAATATATTATGCAGTAGCATAAAAAATGAACACATTGGGGGTGGGGGGGGGGGGCTTGGGAACTTTAGAAGACACCATAATGAAGGAAAATGGTGCACTTTTTGTGTTTGAGAGTATAAAGAGTGTTTCCGTAGGCATACAGTCATGACCTTGATGAAGTTTGGTCTTCAGTTAGGTTGCATCACAGCCCAGATCAGATCGATGCTGATAGATAAAAGTTGTGGTTTTTTCAGCTATGACTATGTTGAATTATAACAGGGTGTCTGTCAGAGGTCACAAAGGGGCTGGGTGTTTCTGTGGGGTTTTTTTTTTTTTTTTTTTTGTATTACAAGGATCAGAAATGAGATTTCCTTCTACAGTTTTTCAATAGCATTTTCTCAGGAGTCATGTATACATACTGCATGGGACACCACTCCATTACAGGGCAACATGCACTCAGTATTCACACCTAGGGGTAATTTCTAGTAGTCCATCCACGTACCAGAAATTTATAGGAGGTGGAAGGAAACCCACATGGACACAGGGAGGACAAAATCCATGTGAAACTCCACATGGACAAAATCCCTCATTGTGAGCTTGGGATCAAACTGGGGACCCTGAAGCTGTGAGGTGGCAACGCTACCCACTGCACAATGCCACCTTCATCTTCATCTTCCCTTATGTACCTACTTCCATTATTTTTCAATGAATACATCTATGATGTATGTTTCCTCTTGTCATTTCATAAGCTGGACTGAAGCATCACCAGAATGGTAGTCATTGGTGAGTAGAGCAGAGGCTCTGTACCATAGAATATATATTTGTGATCATCCAATCAGGAATCATGATGGATGGTTCAAACCTGATGTTGTAGGATGAAATGAAGACTGGTACTTATAGTACAACATCTGTAAAGTCAGCAGATCAATAATAAAAAAAACATTAATGTTGTTTCCATGAAATATGTAAAGGTTTTCCTTTCCTTTCAAATTAATATGAGAAAAAAAGAGGGTTCCTAAGCGGTTCTTTGGGTGGTTAAGAGCTCTAGCTTTCTAAAAGGAAATCCCTCTTTTATAGTGTTCTGCCTAAGAACTGCAACTAAGAACCATTGATGAACCTTTTTTGAAAGTGCAGAGCAAGGAAAACCTTTGTGGTGTACCTGTACTGGTAGTCTATATACTTATTTGTGATAATTGTCAATGTTTTAATCAGGGATGATGATAATGTAAAGCTAAAACCCATTAAGACATCTCTTTTCTCTGTACACCAAATGCTGTAGGATGAAGTAAAGGCTATTAACTGCAATACATGTAGTTAATTGCCACATCTATAAAGTCAGTAGATCAATATAATTCACTACAAATGCTGTGGGTGGTTGTCGTGAATGAAGGGTGAATGAAGAAGTAGTAAATAATGGGGATGCTGAGAGAAAAGGGTCTGTTTAAGTGCTGGGCAATTTGTAAGGAATAAAACACTTGGGGCGTGCTGTTTTAGTAAAGCAAATATTGCCGAGGTGGTGTGATGTGGCCTAGCATGAAGCAGAGTTACTCTTTCCTATGACAGAAAACATAGTTACAGTTTTACCTCTGACTGTAGCACTGACACTGGAGACTCCTTCCATAAATGTTCCTCATTGAAAACTTCACCATATCGACAATTTGTGGACTGTTTGCTACAAAGGTGCCAACCCGTCGCAGGGCACAATCGCGCACACACTCCAGACAATTTGGAAATGCCTTCAACGCATGTCTTTGGACTGGGGAGGAAACCGGAGTAACAGGAGGAAACCCTGGAAACACAGGGAGAACATGCACACAGAACTCCATGCACACAGGGCGGAGGTGAGATTTGCACCCCCAAAGCTTGGAGACATGAGGCAAACGTTCCAACCACTAAGCCACCATGCCTCCCTAGATGAAGGTCATGAAGAATAGGTGTCCTGCTGGTGGTACGTGATTAAGGTCAAACTGCTGTGAAAGGACAGTTAAATAGCTCTTCTTTGTCATCAAAGTCTGCAATAAGGTGGTAATGTTGTTTACTGAAGTTGATACGGATTCAGGTCAACGCGGTACTTTCCCAGTCTCATTAACCATGATCTGTAGTTCCCCAGTGCAGCTAGCTTTACATTTATATCAAAGTCAGTATGGGTGCTGAGGCTTTGTGGTTGAGGGCTCTTGATATGTACCTACTCACACAAATACCATATGTTTACCAGAGAGAGGGGAAAATTAACCATAGCACTCGCTACAGACTCAAAACGAAAATTCTGTCTGCTCCGTTTGGAGATATTTCAGTCTGGCATGGTTTGTTACTCATCAACACTTCCATTACAGTAGCTCCGTGACCAAAATGACCTACTTTTTATGTTTGTGAAATGTTTAACTATAAAGTACAAGCCTTATTGTCACCCTGTCAAAATACAGTCTCTGTGAGTCACTA
This sequence comes from Ictalurus furcatus, assembly GCF_023375685.1. NCBI lineage: Eukaryota > Metazoa > Chordata > Actinopteri > Siluriformes > Ictaluridae > Ictalurus > Ictalurus furcatus. Next base: position 30,933,994 of record NC_071257.1, on the reverse strand, counting down.
TTTCTTCAGTCTAGGCTCCTAAGGACTGTCCCTCCCCATAGGGGCCCTAATCAGTATTCCCCATTCTGTGAAGCTCTGAGCTTAAATTCAAATGTAGCATGATCTTAATGGGAAACACTTTCACTGGGGACATTTTGTTTTCGTTCAGAAATGACAAAGTAAAACTAAAGCATAGCAAAGTTCCACTTCCTATATTCACACCAAACGGGTTTCCTCTGGGGCATGTTCTGAAAACTGACGTATATCTTGTCTTTCAACCTGAGCTTTTTCATCCCCATTTTAGTCAGCAGTCACCATATGCTTAAAAAGAGTGCGTGGAATGCACACAATCCAGCAGCCTTGTTAGTTTCAAAACAATTTATAGAATTGCACGGGTTTTCCTTTTTAGTAATCATTTTGTTTGAACATAGGCCACCCACACTATATGCCAGACATATAACTGGAATTGGAAAGACTTTTTCCCAGAACTTGTCATTTATAGGAATTTTGCTTTGGCATTCAGGAAAACCCATGATACCGAAAGAGAACATTCTGGTCCTTTTCTAGCTATAAGTGGTATAAACAGTCATTTACGACCAACAAGTTGATATTTAGGGCCCTTGTAATAATTTACATACAGAGTATATGGTTTCCAGGGGTGTAACGAGACACAGAATTGTATTTTGGTATAATACAGTGGTGTCTTGATATGATAAGAGTACAATAATTATATCTTATTAATGACATAGTGTTTGTGTGATCCATTCAGACTCTTAGCAGGAGATAATCCAACACTTTGAATATAACTAAAGTAAACATGGTTTGCTTTCACTGGTGTGACTCTCGAGGGGTTGTGTGTGTGACGCACAGGACTTTTTCTAATTCCGCCATCTGAGTTATGCAGCTGTCTGTAGACCTGGGTGTATTTTTGAATACTGTTTTCTCCAACTCTAGTAGTGTTGCCTCTGAAAAATGCCATGCTTTGGAGAAACACTTTTTTTTTTTTTTTTTAAATCCCCATAGCCTAGCTTGATCTGATCAAATAGTAAATTACTTATTCAGAGGAGGGAGTCGCATAATATAAGCAGTATTTTATCACAAATAGCGTACTTAATTATGCAGTCTGTTGAATGTATTGGTTGATATTGCATCGAGAACCTTGCAAATGAAATGATGCACCTTGTCGTTACACTCCTAATGGTTTCACTTTCTACAGCCTCGGAAGCACTTTAGCGTATCAAAGACTTGTGTCTGTAATGGCCTAAAAGTACAAATGACTAAAAGAAATAACTGGAATGTTCAAGCAATTGTCCCTGTGTCCATTTTGGTTTCTTCCAGCTGATTTACTCTAGTTTTCTCCCACCTCCCAAATACCTGCTTGTGAGTGGATTGGCTAGGCTAAATTGCACATAGGCATGAATTTGAATGATTGTGTGAACAAGTCCTGTACTATAATGGCATCCCATTCAGGCATTGCCTTGTTCCCAGTGATCTGATCCAGGGATAGACTCTGGGTCCTTTATAACTCTAACAAAGTGGTTAATGCAATGAAGGAAGGAAATACTTTTATTTACCAGGAGGTACAAGGGGTAGGAGACAAAACAAGGTGTGTATGGGGTGAAACATTCAGTAGTCTTCTGCAACGAGACAGCCTTGATCTCTCCTGAGCAGAGCAGCATCTGCTATATAGCAGTTATTCCATCATGCTGCTTGATACTTTATTTTTAAGTTTAATATTAGATAACAGCATAAGAATGTGTAGGATGGACTAGGTCTTGCTGCATGCTGGTTTTAAATAGGTACACTATAAATACGAATCGAAGTGTTTAGAGGAAAACGCTGTCTCAGTGTAATGGTGTGGACTTCAGTTTGTAACATATAAACATCCTTTTTACACCTGCCTGCTGCGGTAAGACACACACACACGCACACACACACACACAGTTATTTTCCTTTGTTTCACCAAGGCAGGAAGAACCTCGGTGTAATAGAAAAACAAACACATTTACCCAGCAGTGAAACCATCAAACCGACACCACTGCTTGGTGTTTCAATTCATGCAGTGGGGTTGAGGTAAGGGTGTTGTACAGGACACTTGAGTTCTTCCACTGCAACCTCGTCAAACTATGTATTCATGGACCTCGCTCTGTGCAGGGGCATTTTCTACAGCATACAAATACATTCTATACTTTGTGTAATATATACATTATTGTATATTGTATACACACACACACACACACACACACACACACACACATATATATATATATATATATATATATATATATGTGTGTGTGTGTGTGTGTGGTAACAGCTTGGAGAAGACCCAAACATGGGTGTGATGGTCAGTTGTCCACAAACTTTTGGCCATATAGTGTATATACACAGTATACTACAATATACTATATAATCATACACTGTATATTATGCACAGTATACAGCACTTTTTATTATCTCTATTATTATTATCATATGTATACTTTAACTTTCTATGATTGTAGCTTTTTTTGTGAATTTAAACTACTGCTTCCCATCTCAAACAAATAAATATCATTTCTATAATAAGCATTTCACCTTAATCCTGTGACACTCACAACAAGCTATGCTGGTTTATCGTTGTAATGTTGTCACTCCACTTCAGCACTTACATCCAACAGTGTTAATAATAAAGCCCCGCTGAAGCCCCGCCCATTGTGCTGGCACGCGGGGGCGTGGTTTCGGTCGTGACGCGCGTCTCCTCCGCGGCGCTAGAGAGTCGATTCACCTCCTGCGGAAAAACGCATTGTTTATTTGCTTTGGATTGGACGCTCAGGTTTGTAGCGATGGATCAGTAAATAGGCGAATGGTTTCTCCTCCGATTCAATCATTTGGCACTGTGGTCTGATCTGAATTCTCGGACTAGACAACGACTACCCGAGGTGCACCTGACCATCAACAAAAGACTCTGCGGATTCATATTTATCCATGCATGTCATGTAAATATATGGCTAATTATATATTTACATATTATATAGAGCCATACAAATCTTACACTATTTTTTCCAGGTGTGTTTTGTTTAAGGTTTATAAACATCCCATTAGTCCCTTTGTTTATTATTATTATTATGATTATTATTATGATGATTATTATTATTTTCATTTTAGATCGTGTCATTTAAAGCTCGAGTCGTCCGAGTACGCAACCTCTCCAGCCCGCCTGCGCACAAACACCGCGGATCTAAGCTGAATCGGATCGGATCAGATCGGATTTGGATGCCGTGGTAAAAGAAATAAAGCGAGGCTGTGAAGGTGAATATGTGGCTACACCCGGAGGAGGTGTTGCTGGCCGGTGCGCTTTGGGTCACCGAGCGCGCAAACCCATACTTCATCCTGCAGAAGAGGAAAGGACATGGAGAAGGAGGAGGAGGATTAGCTGGTAAGATCCTCTAGCATCCATTGTAATGTTGTATACAGGCTATAAGGTGAGCCTCTGGTCTGGACAGTTTCAGGTTTTCCCTGATCTAGATAATATGAGCACCTGGACCAGGTGAGTGATGGGGGGGCGTGTGAGAACCTATACAGTACAACATAAAAAAACATCAAAGTGCTAAACTCTAGCTCTCTAGGGCTACAGTCGTGTGCCATTGTCAAGATCAGAGGTTCTTAATTCAGTCCTCAAGGACTCAACCCACATTTTTACTCTCTCAGAATAACCTAGCACCACCACAGCCCTACAGAGATTTGTGTTTTCCCTTCTCTAACACACCAAGTTCACTGTGAACACATTAGAAATTAGCTGATGAGCCATAGACTATGGCTCAAACCACATAATGGCATAGAAGATATGTATACCACGCTAGATGGTGTTTTATTCTGACTCACTATTTAGTGGAGTAGTGTGCAGTTTTGGATGTAGCATACACCTCCGCACTACTCGATTCCTTGATTCAGGCTGAATTTGTTGTTTGCTTTATACAGTGTTTTATACAGTGTTCTGTCATTTCTATCCTTATCATTAGCCAAATATCATTGTATTCACTACAAAGTGCACTATTTTGGAAATATTGCCTTTACATGGCAGTGTATGAAAGTGTATGAGAGAGTATACACTATGAATGCACACTCTTTGAAGGTTCCTCAAGGATTCCTAGTTTCCTAAATGGGTTATCTTTGGAACATTGTAAGGTTCTTCATAGAAGGTTCCCTCAGAGGAGAAAACCAAAGAGCTGTGCAGGGTGAGGGATTTGCTAGATTGAGCCTTTTACACTCTAAAAGTGTAGGTGGTACACTCTGGGGTAAGGGTAAATCTAGAACCTCTTGAGGATTCACAGCACTTTATTCTTGGAAGCAGATACCTTGCACGTTTTATGTACCGTAGAGCTTTACAGCAGAGTGCTGTGAAGATATTCTCTACCCTGTTCAAAAAAGGCTGTAAAGTGTATACTTTGTGCTGTTTATCAGGACAGTGTTTAAAACTCACTCTGGTTTCGTAAAGGTTCTTTTGTTAAGGGTTCTAGGGAAATTTGATCTTTACATGTCTAAAGGCATCTATAGGGATAGAGGGTGAAGCTAACCATTTGTGGTTTCTTAAGGCTTCTTTGCTTAATGGTTCTAGCTTTTGTAATCAGTTTTATTTTAAACTTTAATGGGAAGCTTTCTGTTGCAGGGTTCTACAAAGAACCGTTAAGGGTTCATTTGGAGTCTCGGAGTAAACAACCAGTATGAGTGCTAGAATGAAGCGTCATGTTGTTATGTGAGAGCCCCTGAAAGGGGTTGGTGTTTTATATGTTTAATTTAGAGCCTGTTCTACAAACTAGGAACCCTCCACCATCCATAAAGATCCTGAAGAACCCTTTTTTCCTCCCCATGGAGTATATTCTTTATGGTGTTTCTATGGATAGAAGGTGAAGGACACCATTTTGAAATCACTTTGGATTCTAGCTTTTTAAGTGGTTATACTTTGGAACTTAAAGGGAAGATGTCTGTTGTTGGGAACAATTTAGGATTTACAAAGTGAACCACCATTGAGTGTGCTGGATTGATCCTTTTTTCTGAAAGTTATTTGTAATTTCACAGGTCTTCTAGAACAACCTGTTACTGAATCCTCTGATTGTACCCAGAAATACATAGGTTACATAACTTTAAAATCACACAGGCTTGCACAAATGAAGCCAATCTAAGCTTTTCCCGTGTTACCCAATGTTTATCCTGATCTACTCAGCAGTGCATTGCGGGATAAACCCTCCCCCGTTTCTCTGCTTTAAATCACCCACAGGGCTTGTAGGTGAGCTCAAGCATGTTACAGCAGAGTAAAATTTATAAAAAAAAAAAAATTTATATGTGTGTGTATATATGTATATATATATATGTGTGTGTGTGTGTGTGTGTATGTGTATATATGTATGTGTATATATATATATATATATATGTATATGTGTGTATATATATATATATATATATATATATATATAAAAGTATATATATATATATATATATATATATATATATATATATATATATATATATATATATATAGTTGGAAGGCGGGAAGTACTTAGGATTGGGAAACATTTCAAAAAATCATCCTGTCAGATGATTAGCATGTGAGGTGATGACTGGTATCTGGTGAATAACCAGTGGTTAGTCTCAGATGAAGTTTAATCTTTGTTTGAAAAGATCACCTTAACATTTGGATCAGTGAAAAGTGTTGTTTCTTAAAAACACTTATATCTGGGTACGTCTATGTGATTCATCAGACTGTTTTTATACACGCTGTTCGGTTAAAACTAGCTTCTTTGGAACACTGACAGCGTGTGCAGACAGACACGGAGCAAAACATTCCTGCTGAATCATTGCCTTAGCTATGTGTGTGTGTGTGTGTGTGTGTCTTCGCTGTGCAAACAGTGTAGCTTGACTGGGCTTAAGTGAGCTAATCTCAGATATATGATTATTTACTGATTATTTTTTGTGTGTGCATACATTTTTTAGCATTTTGTTTATAGTAAGATTCAAGATATCTTTACTGGCCAACAAGCATGTTGGAATTCGTACTAGTTTCAGACAGACAATGCAAACACAGCATGTATATGTTTTGTGTGTTTATGTGGGGGCGGGGTGCTATTTTTTTCTTCTTCTCAGAATGGTCATTACTCAAGGTTACTCTCATTCACTGTACAGGAAAGAGCATAATCAAATTAATGGAGGGAGTCTAATAAACTATTCAGGAAAGTCAAGTGTGGAGTATGAAAGTTTAGAGGCTGACACGCTTACCTGGCTTTCCTTATAAATGCCCAAAATCAGGTCAGGGTTTTGTCTCACAAGCCTCTGTGATTGCTCAATTGAAGCTTCTTCATGCTTTGATCTTTTGAGTTTGGGTATCCTGCAGTGAATGATGTACTACTCTGGAGTAATTGATGCTATTAAGGGTTGAGGGGAGCATTTTTGAAAAATGTTATTTTGGTCATTTTTCTTTTACTCATTTGGCTTTTATCCAAATTGAAGCCAATTGAGCTGAGAAGATGAAGGCTAAAGGCTTTTCTCAAGGGCCCAGCAGGGGTAGCTTGGCGAGCTTTCTGATTTGCTGAACTGCTGAGCCACTATTACCATCATTTATAGTTCAAACACAAACATTAACTTCTCAAATTATATTCGTCAAAGTAACCAATTTCACGTATAAGCCATTCAACCAAACGTTAAGAGCATTTTCGTGCTCTTACTTGAGTTTGTACCCAGGTTTGATTCTGAACTTGTGTGGTGGAGGGGAATAATCATCAAGAAATCCTTTTGAAGAATAGATCGATTGCATAATTTTATACATTACTTCATGGTTTTCACAGAAATAAGATATATTGCTTTGTTGTTCCTATTAATATTTATGTAACTATGTATTAATAGTGCAGTGAGTTGCATTGCCACCTCACAACTCCAGGATCCTGGTTTTGATCCTGATTTTTAAATTGCCCCAAGATGTGTGAAAGGGTGTCTGAATTGGTGTTTGAATGGGTTTTTATGTGTGAAGCCCTGCACTGAACTGATGTCCTGTCCAGGCTATATCTCTGCCTTGCATGCATCCCTGACTAGGATAAAGCAGTTATTGAAGATAACGAATGAATGGAGTGTATTATTTGTTTAATTAATATCGCTTCACATCAGAAGTTAAAGCCTTTGAAGTCGGTTGGTAGAATCTGCTCACTTGTATACAGAATTTGTTTATTTATTATGAGGTCCTGCATTTAATGCCTTCTTTGGTTCATATGTCTGCACATATGAAGTTATGAAATGAGTGATGTTTCGGAGAAAGACCACACCTGATGCTCCAACCTCTTCATAGTTAGCATACTATACATCCCATATCTGTCTTTATTGACCAGTGACAAGGTTTCTGCACTCACCACCCCATGAATCTAACCCTCCTGGGCCCAAACCTTGGTCATAATCTGTCATGCTTAGCCCAGCTCTGGCCTACGGGTGTCCACAACACTGTGTTTTTGTTGTAACCATGTGAAAGCACATCTGACAAAAGCGTTGGTTGTTTTTGTAGTTAAATAAAGCACATGTGGTGAGAAGCTGCTGATTGCCCCACAGTAAATTCTCGGGTTCAGTAATCTTCAAGAAAAGCACCGGGTAGGTTATGTGAGGGGAGAAATGTTGGTTGAGAGAACGACGCATGCGCTCGTGCTTGACGATGATGTCACTGTTATGTAAATGGATGAGTGTGATGTGCCAGTTGGTGCTGAAAGGGGAGGCAGAGAGCCTGGCACATGGGTCCTGCCCTCCCTGCAGCCTGAGCCCAGAGGAGGCTGGGAAAGCTAGTGAGAGTGCCAAAGCTCCAGAGGCACATGGCCTGTACACCTAGAGCTCATTCAAGGCAGGGTCTGTGCACGGATCAAACCTTAGCATGTGGCCTTAAGTAACATAAGAAGTGAAGCTCAATCTAAAAGTAGCTTAATTGCAAGGTGCGCGACTCCAAGCAGTACATTTAAATTTAAGCGCTCTCCTTAAATGCATGTTCAGTACAACAGGCATCAGCGTCACGATTTCCTATGGTTGCTCATGTAAAATTAATGAGAATTTATAAACAGTAGTGAAGAAACAATAGTCGGTAAACAGTCAAATCCTCCATTTAAGGTCTCATGGCCAGTGTAGATTTCAATCAGATCTTTGTTTACTTAAGTCACAACAGTTTGTCTTGATGACCATGTGACAAATAAACCATAGACAATGATAAAGAGGAACGATGTTGGTTTCTGTGCTATGGAGAAGTACGTATTCAGGTAGCGGCTTCTCGGTTTATTGCTTTCCTCTTAGGTTCATGTTATTCGAGACTGTATTGATTTTAAGCTTTTGCCAGAGAACAGCAATCAGAGCAAAACCCAGAACCCAAATGGAGAAGAATCGAAAGCTGACTACAGTGAGAAGAAATGACAATGAGAGAAATTATTGTTCTGCTGAAAGCCTGGTCTGTGGTTTTCAACATTGAGCAGAACAGTAGGTTGGTTTGTAACTCAGGACAATACGTTCCCGGTAATAATCTTGCGTCCATCTCTATACTCAAAGGATCATGTGATGCGTACAGTTCCGCTCAAGCAAGCAAGGAAAGCCCAGCTCACCCTTTCCAGTGGATAAAAGAAGGAACTGAAAGGGTTATATGGGCGGGAGGAGTCTTCACTCTTCCACATTTATGGTCAAGATTAGAGAGGAAGCTGGATTCGTTTATGGCTGTTCGCTTCTCAAGGCATTTACAGACCAATTCAACGACTGGCTGTAATTTTTGCCAGGTGTTTTGAGTAATGTTGGCCATAGTCTGTGCTAGTGAGTGTTAAGTTAATAGACCATTTTGAATTAGCATTGGAGGTTGACAAAAGATAGCTAGGCTAGTTTGTTCGCCTCTGTCTCTCACTACTTTCATCTTATCAAAACAGAGCTAGGCTAAAACAGAGCTAAGCTAAAAGCCACTGTATGTACTGAAACTGCTATAGTACTGGTAGTGCAGTATATGAATTATTTAATACAGTAGTATACAATTTGTTATGTCTTCTTTATTTAACTTTATGCTAGGTTTCAGGTTTTCTTATTATAAATATAGACTAATGCCTCCTACTGGTCATGTTGTTTTTGGTCATGTGCTTAAGTGCAACATTTCACATAACATTGAGGCAACAGGAAGTGACCATAAATTGGCACTTGTTAATGATAATGAGTTTTTATTGATCACATATATATATGCACAGGGAAATTCTTTTCTTCACATACCCCAGCATGTCAGGAAGCAGAGTCAGCCATGATACGGCTCCCCTGGAGCAGCGGGGGTTAAGGACCTTCCTCAAGGGCCAAACAGCTGCAGCTTGGCAGTAACCCAGAGCCTTAACCGCCACACCAACACTGATCCAACACCGTTCTTTGACCTTAGGAATATGACTATGTCATATTCCTTCCTTCGACCCATTGGGTTTGTCTGGGACTTTCAGAGGAACATCCAAAATTTTGGAAAAGAATCAGATACTTTGAGTTTTATATGTTTATTATAAGATAAAACTTTGATAAGCGTGTCATTTCCTAGGTATGGGAAATTTGACTCAATATACTTTAATGATCAGGGTTCACTTATCGGAGGGGGAAAAGATTCTTCGGGTTGTCCTGAGAGGAGAACCCTTGAAATGAAGGTTCTGTGTAGAATCCTTCAGCAGAGATCCTGCTGGACCCAACAACAAGGTGACATTAAATTGACCTATTTTTCTAGTAAAAGCATAATAGTTCATGCATGATTCACAGTATAGTGAATTATGACCCTGAAACTGTGCATGGGGAACCATTTACCAAACACAAATGAGTCCCTGTGTTGTTTACACTCATCTAAGCCTGAATCTTAACAGTCATAGCATGCCCCGTGATGTAGCATGAGCAGCAGTTCTAAAAGATATGGCGACCAGTTTCACGTGTCTTGAAGGAAGCATGTGCAGCCTCCCCAAGTCTTGTGCAATAAAAACGAGCTAGTGGGTGGGAATTGGCAAATGACCAAAAATAAATAAAACAGGTGAACTCCCTTCGGAGGGAGGGATGATTCCTCATTTGTGTCTTTTTGGATGCAGATGATCTGGTATAAGTAGTAATTTTAAAGTTTTGTGTGTGGGTGTGTGTGTGTGATAACTATTTGAGTAATGCTGAGTATAGTGTGTCATGGATACGGAGGTGGCTGAGCAGGATGAACAGGTTCACTGGCTGTATGTCAAGTTACAAGAGACTTTGAACTTTTCCTTGTGGCCTAAATCCACAAAAGATGTTTACATCCTGTGTCTTTTACAATGCTCAATTAATATCTAGTCCTGGTGTTCAGAAACAAGCCTCGTATTGTGTTTCATCATATTATTCTTCCTCTGTTTCATCAGTATAACTCTGCTGATTAATTCCGTACCACTCAAGTTTGTGCTAGTCATCACATGATGGGCTTTTTGGGTTCAGTGATAGGCTACTATCAGCACGATTGCTTTTAGGGTTAGCCAAATTTAGATCTCATTTACATTTAGAAGAAAACATCAGATGTATATTAAATAATAAACAAAAACATACATGCAGACCATTGTATTGTATTTATAAGTGTGATAAGTAAGAGAAAAATTCAGATCTGCTTAATAGGTTCAGTAGTTTGATGACTGTGCTTTTGAACTTGGATTTTTTTTTTCTCCAGTGCAAGGAGAAGCAGCCTAAACCACATCTCGATTGGCTTTCATTTGGTCCACACCTGATTTGTTTAGAGCAGGTGCCTTTCCGTTTGTAACCTTACATGCGTGCTCATTTTTGTTTGTTAACATAAACTACATCATAGTCATAAAACACATTGTCCTCTTGTGTAGCTCTTTGTTTCTGGTGTAAAACCATCGCGCCTTTATCAGGTGCGAAGTTGCACAACAGTGCTGTAAAGACCATTTAGGTGTGAAAGTATTCACCTCCAGCAGACGTCTTTTGAAACACAGGAACTAACCATGATTCATCCGCAATCAGGTAACTAGCATGTTTTATCTCCCACCCAACACACACTCGTACAGTTTCATAATTGCACAATAACTGAGTATTACCAAACCTGGAAGTATGTCATGGACATCCCATGATACTCATGTATGAATAATATTTCTTAGACAAGTGCAATATATTAATCACTGGTCTTTGATTGGTCCTTGATTTCAAGGATGTAGAAGGTTATAGATAAGTCAAGGATATCCTCTCCCGATATCAGTACCTGATTATGTTACCCTTGGTGTGAGGAGAGAAGTCAGACGAACAATTCTACAGACCTATATGAAAAGTACAAAAAAGACCCAAGTGCATTAGGGTTACCAGGGTCCACCATTGGAGCCAGGCCTGGGGGTAGTATCCATAAGAGACCATAAGTGTCTGGTGAGCGTCCGGGCACCCCACATAACTTGGTCGATCACAACCCAAAATGGCATATGGGGCCATCATCTTCAAAATGAAGGTTAGAGGTCAGGTGCTATGCCATTTGGGCAGCCTGGACAGCCTTAGATGGAGTAGACCCTTGGATTAATGGCTTGACACCCCTGGAGAGACTTGGAGTAGAGTGTAGAAATGATTGTATGGAAATATCAGTATTCCCATGAACCAAGCATATTATGAGAATGTTCAATAATTAATTCCATCATTTTTTCATAAGAAGCTTTTCAGTGTTCTCCTCACACAACATTCCAAGCGAGACAAAAATGGAAATTATGCAATCTCTTGTATAATGTTTCTACAGTTAAAAATGTTGGAACAGGAATAGTCCCAGGACATCCAGAAACCTGTGACAGAATAATTGTTGTAGAAATCTAAAAATCATGAGATTGTACTTGGAGAACATCACCAGTAAGAGACCACACAATGTCTGACAAGAAAGCATGCAGAAAACCATTGGCAATCAACTCCCAGACCTGGAGGACACCTGTCACTTGTGCTGCCTACACAAATCTGCAAGAACCCCACTCCTCCTAGCTTCTGTTTGCAGCGTTTCCCTCAGGCAGGCATTATAAGACCCACACCTCCAGACTAAGTAAAAGCTTCTTATCCAGGGGAATCACGTTAAGAAGCTAAACCTGTATCCCGAAACATGCCATCAACTCCCAGCTCTGCAAGCACACACGCACACAATTGGTGAACCTCTGAGCACCAGCAACAGATAAGCTGATACGAATGAAAACGCAATGTCACACTTTCCTGTGCAATATTACAGCACTAATCCTCTGCACTGGCACAGACTGCACTCACATCACCGTCACTGTAATGACACACTGTGTGTTCTTCAACAGGTCTGGTCTGTCTATGATGAGCTAATGATCTCTTGTATGAACTTTCTATATACTTAGCCATATATTTAAGGTAGTACTCGACAATGTACCTGTTTTATCTATACAGATTATATATATATATATGTTTCTAGAGTCATATTTTATTCTTTTCTGTGCTATTCTGCAATACTCTGTGATATTCTCTTCTGCAGTATCACATTTTATTCTGCTGTATTCTGTTTTATTCTATTTTATTCTGGCGTGTTGAAGTGTCATTTAATTGTACTTGTACAATGACAACGCTATTCGTATTCGGTTCTGTGCTGCAATATTTTATTATATTCTATTAAATCGTACAACGCTCGATCATGCAGAATTCTATTCTATACAATTCTGTTTAGTTCTATTGTGTTGTATTGTTTTATGCGCTATTCGATTGTACGGTGTTCTATGACGGCGTTTCCCAACTGGGGTGCCGTCTGATGATAGCAGGGGTGCCATGTAAAAATCCATCAAACATTTCTAAAATGCTGAAATGTGGACAAAACATTTCATATTTTTGATAAATATCTGATGTCTGAAATAATAACACAGACACAGAAATAATCATAAGACACATAATAATAATAATAAGAAGAAGAAGAAGAAGAAGAAGAAGAAGAAAAAGAATTCCCTCCCCCTCGACCCCCCTCGCTGACCTGTCAGCAGCACATCAACATCAGTATGCATAACGTATGTGTGTGTTTTATCCTAATAATTAGCGTGTGACGATGTATGTGTCGTGCAAAAGAATATGGACAGATTTCTTTAAAGGAAAGCTCGGATGCTTCTGGACCATCAACTTCGTCCTCATATAGCTAACGCTGTATAGCCTTATTGTTTGTGTAGGGTGCACAAACTTTTTTAAAAAATGTTCAAAGGGTGCCGTGACTGAAAAAATGTTGGGAAACGCTCTTCTATGATATTCTTTTCTGCAGTAGTCTATTTCCTTCAGTGGTATTTTATTCGATTTAACAGTATTCTATTCTCTTCTGTAATCTGGGGTGTTGAAATTTTAATTTCATTGTTCATTGCTTTGTCATTGTACTTGTACAACTACAATTCTATTCTATTCTATTATATCCTCTGCTGTTCTGCAATACTAGATTTTATTCTATTGTATTGTTTGGTGTTTTATCCTGTTCTAACCCCATGTGTTATACTGCATATGTTGTATTCTACAGTGTTTTATTCTGTTCTCTGCTCTGTTAACTATGGGAGGATGATGTGTTAAAAATAATACAGGACATTTTTACTCTGTGTGATATACTGTATATGATGATAATGATGATATTAGGTATGGTCGATATGGACTTAAAATTATATCACGATATTTTCTGGTATTTATCGCGATAACGATATCAGCGACGATATAAATATAGTATCATTCACCACTGTTTTTGGCTACAAGTGACAGCTGCCTGCAGTCTTGAGAGCCTCAGAAACACAAACACTGATCTAAAAGTAAAACTGATTTTCTGTAACCCAACCAGTTCCAGATTGTAGAGGTAGCTCCTCATTTAGCAATAGACTCCTCCTCGGCTTCACGTCCACCTTCCGCAGTGCTTGTTTTCGCTCCGCACGTGAGCTGCGACCGTGTCGCAGACCGTCGCACACAGAAATACATCAACTAGGCTTTATCGTTATTATTGCGGGAAGACTCATTCATATTGTGGGGAGAATTTGTACATCGCAAACGATAAGATATCGCCCGTAACTAGATAATATTTATGCTCGCTAACCGAGTTCCAACGAAACAACAGTGAGGTCACTGCATACTTTTATTAAAAAGAGACAAACATGCAAAAGAAAGAAAGTGTAACATTCTGTACAAAATATTTAAAATATTTTCACATCCAGTCACTTCATTGTTGTAATAATAATGTTAATCAGTGTTATGAGTACGAGTGACACTCGGGGAGCTCTTAGAAACGTGTACTGTTACATCATGTATTTAAACATTGATAATATATTGTCATGTTGTGTTCTTAGTGTTATAAGGTTGTGGTTCTGGGTTAAAAACGAATGGGAGTACCTTAATATGTAATACTAATACCACTAAGCTCTCCATTTCTACCACTAAATCAAAATTATTAGTGAGATTTATATCAACATTAGTGGCTGTATAGAGTCGAACTATATTATTACTATATTATATATGAGAAATCAGCTTTACTGAAACATATCAATTCAAGATATAGATTTCAAATGTGTGAATTTATCCCTAATGAGCAAGCCAGAGGTGACGATATTATTCTCATGGATTGTGACATGGTATTTATTCCTGAATTCAGAACTCTTTTTGCTCCTGCAGGTTTGTTGGTGGGGACTCTGGACGTCGTGCTGGACTCCAGTGCACGTGTGGCTCCGTACAGGATCCTTTATCAGACGCCTGACTCGCTGGTGTACTGGGCTATCGCCCACGGTAAATCACTGTTCTTCAGACTCCGCTCTCACACCTGCTTCTAGAATATTCTCTCATATCTTGCCCCTTGTTCTCCTCCGGCCTCCAAATGCCAAGCATTACCTCATTCTCTACTGGGCTTAAAGGGGAAGTCAAAAGCTGAAAAGTAAATTATCCTCATCTCATCCCCCTCCCCTTTAAATGGTGTTTAGATGTTGGCTGTGGAATTATGTGCATGATCTCAGCCAGTTTTGCGTATATATGTATGATCTCAGCCAGCTAGTTTTGTTCAGGGTTTTGTGTTGGCTTTGCTGTTGTGTGCTTCAGCGTACGCTGCAACTAGTGCACTATTGATTGCAGACTCCAAAATCTCCCTCTTAGCTGCAGGCTTTTAAGAATAGTGCATCTGGGCGTGCTTAATTGAATTTGGCCTTGGCACTTATGCTAGCTGAGCCTGATATTTCTCCACGCGCCAGTCTTTTAAAACCACTGTTAAAGCTGTAGAGTGAGACAAAATAGAACAATTTTATGGGTTAATAATAGGACAAGTTGGATGTCAAATGGCAAAAAGATAGCAGAAGGGCAGTGCAGTCAATTGTGAGGACGTGTGTCTTTATTTCCTTTGAGATGGAACGACCTCCCGCAGTCCCTGGGGAGAGATTCTGTTCACTCCTTTTAGCTCTAATGTGGTTTGAGGAGAGCTGCAGGGTGGGAGCCACTCACTGGCACATTTTACAGGTTTCACTTCTTTACCGAGCTTAGCGTGACATATTCTTGACTCTGTATACGTTATTCTATATTGTATATGCATGTTTGTCTATCAGATGCAATATTCATTTGTTGGCTAAACACTTATAAACAAGGAATTTACTTGGGTTAGATTAGTTTTAGGTTGGATAATGAAGCAGGACAAAGTAAACACAGTGTAATAGTAAACACAGCGTCATATATATATATATAATTTTCAACATATCCATAAAATATATACTGTACATGTATTTTGGCTAATACACATGCAGTCTGGATGTAGGATGTGACTGCAATCAGGCAACATGTAAGGAATGAACCATGACCATGGGTGCTATTCATGCACGTCCTGAAGTGTTTTTAATTAAATGAAAGAATGATCGATGGTATTTTACTGTATAGTGACATTTAAATGTTAGGGAATGTCTGCAACACAATTACCCGATATCGGTTATGTTATATCGGCTATAAACAGGCGCTCCCTCGCTTTCTCTTAAAGACAAAAATATACAACTTGTTATAGAGAAACTGTCCTCCATACGATTTCTGACTCTTACAACGAGTGCTGAGATTGTAGACTCCTGCCGTAAAAGTGAAATAAACGTCCCCTCGCTGAAAACTTCACTATATCCATGATTAAATGCTTCCCATTCGTTCATCTTCAGTAATCGCAAAATGGGAGAATATGATTCGGATAGATTTCTTGTCAAACTGCATATTTTTAAGCTCTTTATTGTTAGGCTTAAATCCTCTGATTCTATAGGAAAATAATTCAAATCTTATAGAAAGCTCTTCCTTTCTATCATAAAGTAATGTGCATCCAGTACACACAATAGTAGTTGATGTAGTCCCACAATGATTCCCATTGTCTTGTCGCTGTCTTTTCAGCAACATACAGATATTCTTTGGAAAAATATTATGGAGCACCACTACAAACATTAGGTCTTGATAAATGGCCCCAATCTCTAGTTTTAATCCAATGGTGCATGGCCTGCATTTGCATACTGATAGAGTGCTGTATTTTCTCGTGCAATAACATTTGCACATAACTAACTCGGATTACCCGATGACATTCAAAGCCCTGCCCCTTTTCTTCACATGTCTCATAAATCTTTTATACTACAAACAGTTTTCCGCTCTGAGAGCTTTTCATGGGACCATCCTTCTCTTGAGAACCTTTACAGCACAATGGAAGACCATCAAATGAACCTGTATACCACCTCTGCAATAGAGTGTATTTTTATGCAGCTCCAAGGCTTTCACATTCTACTGACTGAGCCATAGAGTGTGTTTGTGAGTGGCCTAGTACTAACATTTTAACCAAATGATTTGTAGTTACTGAGAGTAACTTAAAGTCCTGAATTATTATTCAATTGTTTATCTTAAAGCATGTTATTCAGTGATTGGGGGGGGGGCATTTAGGGATGTGCTGTTATAGGAAAATAATCAAGAGTGGGGTAATATGATGAGGTTAGTGCACTGAAGTTGATTATTTTCCAATGACAGTGTTTTATTCCTCGTATACCACAGCAATTAGCCAACAATTACACATTTTTTAAATTTGTTGAAGAGTGACACGTCATACTTTTTATCCATTTAGACGTTTAAATACAGGTACATGTAATACTGTGGAAAATCCTTGAGACAAGTTAGTTACTGTTATTACTTGTGTGACAGCTATAAATCGGTCCCTCTAGGATTTGGCGATTTTGTAATTGCAGAAATGAACGCAAAATCAAGCAAACTCCGACAATATTTGGAGGAGCTTGCCATTTTTCAAAATTAGCGCAGATTTTTCACAGATTTGGGCCGAGACGCGTCATGTGACGTCATCAGAACGCACATTCCGCCAAAGCCCTCTTCGATTCACATGCATCGAACATGAGTACAGCTAAAAGGTCACCGTGAAAGACTGTGCGAAAGACTTTCATACAATTTCAATTTCACCAATTCAAGTAGTAATTTTTTTTTTAAAAAACCTGGCGCAAAATCAAGCATTTTTGGCCACAACAATCACAAAACACAACATCCTCCATGTTGAAAACTTTCCCATAGTAGAAAATATAAGAGAAAGGCATGTGCTTACTGAAGTCTGAACAAGTCTGAACTTGCTAACCAGTCCTTGGAGTTTAAAGGTGAACGATGCTGTTGTAGTAACAAGAAGCTTGTGAGTTCAAACCTAAAGACTGCCATTATTAAGACCAATAACCCTGAGTTTCTCAGCTCTACTCTTGGATTATAAATCAAGTGCATGTAATGTTTGTGAAAAGGAATAATACAGTACACAACAGTAAAATTCTGACCCTTATGTAATCTACAGCAAAACACTGCTTAAGACGAGGGCTGTGATTTGGCATTGTGCATTGTGGATTTTCCATTTTAAAGCCTACAGATTAACTCCAGTCTCATTAATACCATTTTATTAATAAAGTACTTTCCATGCTGTATTGTATTGAACTGCAGAGCAAAATATTCCATGGCTTATCTATGGATTAGAACTTCTTGTTAATATGCACCAAGCTCCAAAGCCCAACACTGATTTCCATAACTCGCATAATACTTCCACTTTATGGGAAACATAAGTAGGAAATAAAACAAGATGGGGTGTGTTGTTCTAGGAAAATAAATCAATGATAAGTTGGCTAGTTTCTGTTATCACTTATGTTAAAGCAGCTATAAACGGTTGTTAGTTACGGTTACATTTATATAGCGCTTTTCTAGACACTCAAAGCGCTTTACATAGTGTGGGGAGGTGGGCGGTCTCCTCAACCACCACTAGTGTGTAGCATCTACCTGGATGTTAGCATCCACCTGTTGGCAGCCATAGCGCACCAGAATGCCCACCACACACCAGCTATTAGTGGAGAGGACAGAGTGATGTAGCCAATTCAGAGATGGGGATTATTAGGGTGCCATGATAGAGAAGGGCCAATTTCGCCAGGACACCGGGGTTATACCCCTACTCTTTTATTATAATTGTCCTGGGATTTTTAATGCGTTTAACGTCTCATCTGAAAGACACTGCTGTTTTTACAGTATAGTGTCAGTATTAAGCCCCACACAGACTCCAGGATGAGCGCCACCTGCTGGCCTCACTTCCAGCAGGAACCATAGTTTTCCCCAGGAGGTCTCCCATCCAGGTAATGGCCATGCTCAACCCTACTTAGCTTCAGTGCAGGGAGATATGGCTCTGTTCCCTAAACACCGTCATCCTGAAGACAGTTACAGCTTTGCCTCTGACCATTACAAATAACTGGCACTTCCCAAAATGTTAAATAAACATCTTCTTAAAGAAAACTCACCATATCAATGATTACACACACTTTTCTGTTTATGTGGAGCATCTGCTATAAAAATCACCACGAATTAGCTGTAGAAATAATGACCTAGAACAGGCACATTAATATAAACCCTGTGATTTGTCTTGCAGCAGGAACTACTGTCCTTTAGACATTTATATAAGAAGTAATTGGTGAATAGTTATGCAACAAAACGTCGCAACCTCTGATAGAGATGTAATGACATTAGCATTGAAGAGAACACAGTGAAGCACTGATACCTTGTGTAGTTACTAAATAGCAGCATCTGAATTTGCTGAGGATTAATATAATATGTTAACCATCATGGCACAGACACATTCTCCGATTGATCTTCAGGTATTTAACTGAAATGAATCTGTGCAGGTCATTATCTTCCAGCGCGCTATTAAAAACTGTTGTATTTACATTTATTTATGCATTTTTCTGTACCGTGATTCAGCAGATAATGCAACAACATGAAACATGACACGTTTTTCATCACTAAGGATTGTATGGCTGGAATTCGATTTCATCAGTCTGGCTTTTGAAACGTGACCTGATACTATTTGCAGTTTTTTTTTCTTCTTCCATGCATGGTAATGTCGTACATTTAGAAGTGGGCAAAAGTCATTTACATTTCAATGGGAGATTTGAAAAAATGTTTTGTGACTGATATTTTAATGAAAATATTAGCATTTGCATAATATCCTTTTTTTTATTCCACAACAATGATGAATGAAAGGGAGTACATCATTTTTTACTCCGGCGGCTAATGGGAATGTGTGTGTCTGTGTGTGTGTGTGTGTGTGTGTGAGACAGGGAGCTCCCGTAGAGAGATCACTGAACACTGGGAGTGGCTGGAGCACAACCTCCTGCAGACGCTGTCTATATTCGAGAATGAGAACGACATCACTACCTTTGTCAAGGGCAAGATTCAGGTAACACACACACACACACATTAAACATTTTACCTTATTATTCCCAACCCTGTCTGAGTGTTCACAAGCGATTCTGAAATGGCTTGCGTTTCTGCATTGAGATCATTTCCTTAACTTCCTGAGCTCATTTCTGCATTTATTTACTGATTTAGCACTTTTTAATAATGGTCTGAATGGTCTGCACTTATATAGCGCTTTTCTACAAAGCGCGTTACACTGTGTCTCAATATCTATTTCCTGCTTTGATTAAAATAAAATGTTTTACACTGTTCAAAATTACCAACAGTGAAAAAATATAGGAAAGTATTGGAACGGCATGGCCAATTCTTTTGTTTTTGCTATACACTGAAGACATTTGGGTTTGAGCTCAAAAGACGAATATGAAACGATGAGCCTATAGATCAGAATTTCAGGTTTCGTTTCCTGAGGGCAGGAGCAAAGGTATCACAATCCACCGTTCGAAGAAGACTTCAAGTGCAGAAATATAGAGGCCATACCACAAGATGCAAACCACTCATCAGCAGTAAGAATCAGAAAGCCAGATTGGAATTCGCAAAACAAATGAAGAGATGACCCACAAAAGTTCTGGAACCAAGATTAACCTCCACCAAAGTGATGGGAAGGCCAAAGTGTGGAGAAAGAAAGGATCTGCTCATGATCCAAAACATACAAGCTCATCAGTCAAGCATGGTGGAGGTAGTGTCATTATTGATGAATTCAGAGGTCTACAGAAACATTCTGTCTGTCAATTAACAGAGGAATTCATCCAGTCTAATTTGGAGGAACGTCATCATGCAGCAAGATCCAAAACTCACTCCTAGCACAACAAAGGACTTCATCAGGGGGGAAAAAGTGGAAGGTGTTAGACTTAAAAAGTCAATTGCCAGACCTTAACCCAGTCACCTCCTGAAGAGGAGACTGAAGATAGAAACCCCCCCAAAACAAACAACAACTGAAATAAGCTGCAGGTAAAAGTCTGGAAAAGCAACACAAAAGAAGAATGCAACAGTTTGGTGGTCAGTGGGTCGCCGGCTTGATGCAGTTATTGCGAACAAGAAATATGCAACCAATTATTAAGTGTTATGCACTTTAATTTACTTTAAGACTGTCTGTTCCTATACTTTTGCTCACCTAAAAATTGGTGGACTGCCACCAAAGGTGCAATGTTCTAAGTTGTTTAACAAATCTTCTCACCAAGACCAAAACCCTAGTTTCAAAATGAGTGTTCTGTGGTTTAGTTTTGGTGGCTTAGTAATTACTGTAAAAGTACTTCATGATGCCTTCTGACATGCAAGACAAGAGCCGTACCTGTTAGTGCTGTTAGTGCAAAACGTCTCATAATACACCAATGATATTAAATGGAGTTGGTGCAAGACTACATCGTATTTTGTTTTGTTTTTTGCATTTTCCATACTGTCCCCAACTTTTTCAGAATTGGGGTTGTACTACTAATGAAAGGTTAACAATTAGAAGCAGTAACAACAATATCTCCATACATAAATAATAAGAGTATTTTGTCAATGTGTTTGCAGTAAAATTAGATATAGAAAATTAGAATATAGAATAAGGTATAAATTTAAGTCAAGTTTATTCTCATATTATACAGAATATTCATTCAAATACAAAAAAACAAAACAAAAAAAAAACAGTTATACAGCAGGGGGAATAAAAATAAAAGTTTATATTAAGGTGTAAAATAAAGTTATAAAGGGAAATATTGTTCAGAATAATGGTCCATATTACTAACTTTCTACAAAAAATAAAAGTAAATCACAGTAAGCCTACAATTTAAACATGGTATATGAATATTAAGAATATTACTTTAGAGTCTTTAAGTTGTTTAGGGAAATACTATTTTCTGTCTTTGTTCCATATACACACACATAAGTTTTAGGTACTTTAATTTTTATATACATTTTCTCTTAGCTGTTTATTATCAGTGGAAACGAGCATTAATTCCCCCTTAAATCTATGTTACAGAGAAATGTTTGTATTTTGTTCCATACAAAGGTAACATAGTATTAAGTAATAGAGTAAATTTCAGACCAAACCCTAAAGTCACTTCCCAGAAGAACTGTGACATGATCTCCAAGATGCAGGGCAAATATTTATATTTTTTTCATTTTCTTGAGAGCTGATGAAATTTCAAAGGCAAATTGTGGTCACATCAAATTTTAACTTGGTTTGTCTTTTTTATTTCATTTTTTATTTTTATTTTTTGCCGCTCTTTATTGTCAAATTTTTCTATGTAGAAATCTTTCTTATTTTTGAAGCCATTTTTGCTTTACAGAATTTCTTTTTATGTGCCTAAGACATACTTTTTTTTTTTTACGCAATCCATTTTACTTATAGTGTTGTTTGTTTTGTTTTTCACTTTCATTTTTCTCTCCTACCTTTAAAGGGTATCATTGCTGAATACAACAAAAATCATGACAATAAGGAGGACGACGACACGGACAAGTTCAAGGAAGCCACTGCTAAGTTTCGGAGGTTGTTCGGGATGCCAGACGAGGAGAAGCTGGTGAACTACTACTCCTGCAGCTACTGGAAGGGTCGAGTCCCCAGGCAAGGCTGTCTCTACCTCAGCATCAACCACCTCTGCTTTTACTCTTACCTGCTCGGCAAGGAGGGTGAGTGAAGCACCTAATGTAGATCCAAGCATATAATATGCACCTGGGTGTAAGTCTTGTTATGCTCTCGTTATTGATGTTTTGTGGAAAATAGATGCACGTAGGGATATTTACAGTTGTGCTCATAAATTTACACACCCCTTGCAGAATCTGCAAAATGTTAATAATTAAAATAAAGAAGGATCATTAAAATTGCATATTTATTTTTATTTAGTTCTGCCCTGAATAAACTATTTCAAATAACAGATGTTTACATCTAGTCCACAAGACACAATAGTATCTGAATTTACACAAATGAACCAGTTCAAAAGTTTACATACGCTCGATTCGTAATACTGTGTGTCGTTACCTGGATGATCATCGACTGTGTTTATGTTTTGTGATAATTGTTCATGAGTCCCTTGTTTGTCCTGAGCAGTTAAACTGCCCACTGTTCTTCAGAAAAATCCTCCAGATCCTGCACATTCTTAGCTTTTCCAGCATCTTCTGCATATTTAACCCCTATATAACTGTGGCTATATGATGTTGAGATCCATCTTTTCACACTGAGGACGACTGAGGGACTCGTACACAACTATTACAAAACGTGCAAACATTCACTGATGCTCAAGAAGGCAATACGGTACATTATGAGCCGGGGGGTGTAAACTTTTGAACAGGATGACTGGTGCAAATTGTTGTTATTTCATCTTCTGGGAAACATGTACATACCTTATGTAGTTTCTGAAGGGCAGTACTAAATAAAAAAAAGAGCTTTAGACAAAATAATAACTATTTACAATGATCATCATGTTCAAAAGTCCTAACACAGCAAGTCCTAAAGTCTTTCATTCATCTTATTCCACAGCAATTTGTCGGTGCTTATAATGGTTTTATTAATTAAAGTCACCTGTGTTATCTGATTATTGTTGAAGTTTGTGGAACAAACAAAGCAGGATAGTTCCTATTTTCACTTATGTTATAACTACTCAATAAACAGTCGTTCCCTCACAGGCCTCTCTTTTTTTTCTCTCTCTCACATACTGTAACACAGCTTGCAATGTTACAGAGAAATAAGAAAGTGCAAAGTCCTCCATCCTGCAGACTTTCCCATGTCTGAAAACTTCAAGTTATAACTTTCCCTCTGACACTTTCAAAGCACTGACAGTGGAGACTCCTTCCAAAAATGTTAAATGTTTAAAAAAAAAAAAACTTTACCATATAAATAATTACACATATTTTTGGAGCGTCCACCATACAAGTTGCTGTAAATGCCCTGTTAATAAAGAAACAATAACATATTAATTAATCAACACATTCTGACCAATCAGAATCAAGAATACAGCAGCACTGTGGTATAAATGTGTGTTTTTAACCACTGAAGCTCTGTAGAGATGATACTCTTTCTGGTGTTAACCCTGTACTTTGTTCCTGTCCTCTGTCATAGCCAAGCTGTTGGTTCGCTGGGCTGACATCACTCAACTGGAGAAGAACGCCACCCTGTTGCTGCCGGACATGGTGCGAGTGAGTACTCGCTGCAACGAGCACGTCTTCTCCGTGTTCCTCAACATCAACGAGACCTTTAAGCTTATGGAGCAGCTAGCCAACATCGCCATGCGCCAGCTCCTGGACAACAAGGGCTTCGAGCAGGATCGCTCACTGCCCAAACTCAAGAGGAAGTCGCCTAAGAAGGTGTCAGCCCTCAAGAGGTCAGCTGAATGTAAATGTACCAATGTTTCCGTAATTGTTATTGCAACATTGGTCTTTGCGATACTCATTGATCAGGAAATATATCAATCAGAACTAAATAATTGCTAAGAGTGTAGAGTAATGTCAATAATTTTTTTTTTTTTTTTTTTTTTTTACATATTGACCAATGAGGTCATAAGTTGGGGGAAGGGCAAGAGATAAATGGAGGATAAAATGTCCATTAAGATTGAACTGAAAATATTTAATTGCCAATATTTCATCATTGCAGTATAACCGAAAATAACGCCTTGTCTATTTTTGGGACGTTCACTGCAGTGCAATGAGATGCCCAACGTTATCTGTGACCTCATATGATCAGGAATTCAGCCCAAACCTATAGCACAGACAAACAACCTCCTCAATCTTTATTCCACCTTCATTACTGATAGCTATAAGTTTAATCTAGATAGCAATCTACTATAGTTGACTCTGGTAAGTGCGTCCTAATGGTGTCTGACGAGTTGCCTTTTTTTTTCTTTCCCCCATATCAACACAAAAAGTGCTCTGTCAAGCATGATAGCATTTCATTTCATCTCAAGGAGTATCATTATTTATGTGTGACCAATCAAACATGCCCTGGTTGAGTCACATGATCGGTGACTTAATCATGGTCAAAATATTGCAGGCTAAAATCTTTAACAGTGAACATCAAGCAGTCATGAATGATTGGGTTTTTTTTTCTTCTAGTTTTCAAGGTCACCATCACACTATAGAGTAAAACAAACATGGCGTGTTTTATTCCACATCATACAGCGGTCTATTGGAAAACTGTTCTGCTTCCCAATACTCACAGAGGTATAGCCTATATTTTACTAAAAGCACCAGTAGTATATGTTAATGCACTTGTACACTTCAGTGTAACTAAAGCGGAAGGTGTTGCTGAGAGCCATGACAATCATCTCACTCTGACTCACATGCTTATGGTGAGATTTAAGCCTCGGCAAGGTGCTAAACCCAAATTGGCTCCATAAAAGGAAATAAGTGTTCGAGCACTCTATGAAGTCCTGAAAGATGATGGTGTAAATCTTAGGAATATGTAGAGCTGCCAGGTTTATAAAGCTGGACGCCCAAATCCGACTTTTTGCAAAGCAAGCACGCAGGAGATGTCGGAAATTCTAAAAGGTCAAAGAAAACTTACGACTGGTGGTGAATATTTTTGATGCATGGTTAGTTGAGGTCGGAAAAGTTTCATTGGCTGTTTGAGAACCTGATAATGTTTGAAAAAGTCAAGGATTTGATTTCAGTAGAAGGTTCACTCAATCAACAAATCACCTTAACATTGTTTATTTTCCTACAACAGCACGTCCTGAAGTGTTTCATTCGTCTTGTGCCACAGCAATTTTCCATCAATTATACATTTTTTGTTTATTAAAGCGCGACGTCATCATTTTTATCCATTTACAGTTTCTGTTTAATGTTGTGGAACGCTGATAACACAAGTTATCGCAGGTTATCACCTGTTATCACTAGTCATATTGCCTCTCTATCTTTTTCCTCTTGAAGTTACTGAGACAAAAACAAAATGCAGCTTGTCGTTTCACATAGAAACAGCAAAGTGCAAAACACTTCATCCTGAAGAATTTCCCACGTGTGAAAACTACCTCTGACTGTTACGTCGAGGAGAAATTGTGAAGGAAGAACCTTTAAAAATGTAAAAATTTTCCCATTTCATTTCAGGGATCTGGACGCCAGGGCTAAAAGTGAACGATACCGCACGCTGTTCCGCCTGCCGAAAGACGAGAAGCTGGATGGACACACAGACTGCACGCTGTGGACTCCTTTCAACAAGATGCACATCCTGGGCCAAATGTTCGTCTCCACCAACTACATCTGCTTCACCAGTAAAGAGGAGACCATGTGCAGCCTCATCATCCCCCTCCGAGAGGTAGGTTTGGGTCTGAAGGAGCACTCTAGTTCCTTTTAAATTGAATAAAAACATGGATATTATGGATATTTCTGTCATATTTTCACTGACATAAAAGTCAAGTACCGGTACAAGGTAAGATGCCGTAGTAGAAGCAGGATTGATAGATGGATGTATAGTAAACTATAGTGAATTTTCATAGCAGTTAGGAATTTAAGTTGAACATTATATAGTGATTTAAAGGTGACTTAAAAGTCAGTAGTGACTGACACACAGGGAAGACATCAGGATGATACACTGGGTGGATGGGTGGATGGACGGATGAGTGAGGTGAATGGATGAGTAGTTTGGATGGCTGTGTAGGGTTGTTGGATGTGTAGGGTGAATGGATAGATGGGGGAGGTTAATAGTTGGGTTGATTGTGGATGGATGGGTAGGATTGGTGGTTGGGAATGGATGTATTGGTGGGTGGATGGTTGGATGGATGTATGGATTTAATAGGTGGGTTGATGGAAGGGGGAATAGATGTGTAGGGTGGATTGAAAGATGGTTGAGTGGATAGGTTGACAGGTGGATTGATAGATGGTTGGGTGGATGGATGTGTAGATCGTGATAATGGATTGATGGATCGATCGTATAATGGATTAGAAGATAGGTTGATAGGTGGGTGGATGGGTGGATGAGTCATTGGTGGTTGGGAGTGGATGGATGGATGGATGTGTGGATTTGATAGGTGGGTTGATGGAAGGGGGTGTAGGGTGGTTGGATGTGTAGGGTGGATTGATAGATGCTTGGGTGGATAGATTGATAGGTGGGTTGATTGATGGGTGAGTGGATGGATGAGTATGGTAGATGGATGTGTATGGTTGATGGATGGATCGGATGATGGATTGGAAGATAGGTTGATAGGTGGATTATGGATAGGTGGGTGGATGGATGGATGAGTCATTGGTGGTTGGGAGTGGATGGATTGGTGGATAGATGGATGGTTGGATGGATGTGTGGATTTGATAGGTGGGTTGATGGAAGGGGGTGTAGGGTGGTTGGATGTGTAGGGTGGATTGATAGATGGTTGGGTGGATAGGTTGATAGGTGGATTGATAGATGGTTGGGTGGATGGATGTGTAGATCGTGATAATGGATTGATGGATCGATCGTATAATGGATTAGAAGATAGGTTGATGGATGGGTGGATGAGTCATTGGTGGTTGGGAGTGGATGGATGGATGTGTGGATTTGATAGGTGGGTTGATGGAAGGGGGTGTAGGGTGGTTGGATGTGTAGGGTGGATTGATAGATGGTTGGGTGGATAGGTTAATAGGTATCTTGATTGATGGGTGAGTAGATGGATGAGTATGCTGGATGGATGGATTGGTAGATAGGTTGAGAGATAGATTATGGATAGGTGGATGTATGGGTATGGTGGATGGATGGATGAGTCATTGGATGGATGGATGAATGGGTGGGTTGTTGGTGGGATAGATGGAAGAATGGCTGAGGTTGATGGGTTGAGAGATGGATATGTTTTTTGTAATACATTTTTGCAAAAACCAAATCTAAATTTTGACAAACTGTTTACTTTCAGCTCTGTTTACAGAGTGATCCATAAACTCATAGTTGTATGCTCATAGTTACATCTGTCTATCCAAATAGTTCATCAGGACCTCTTAATTTATTTAGACATTACATCTCTTTACTAGAGGTCATGGATCAATCTTGGATGCTGTTAGCATGATGTCACATGATGAGTTGCAGTGTTTGACCATCTTAGACGTTTCCTCTATTGGGAGCTGTATATCCGTTTTAAAACCTGCAGCCTGAGACTACTTCCAGCTGATAATCTTTCTAAAGCTTGTATTAAATCCTACAGAATAGCAGAATAATAACCATGTGACATCTTTGATCTGCTGTGTGCAGGAGATGTGTAGAGTGTCCTTTTTAATAATGGTCACACTGACGAGCTGCTGATTTACAAAATGGGTTTCGCCTTTGTGAAGCGCGTGTGTGGGTGTGCGAGTGTGTGCACACAGGTGGGTGGTAATAAAAAAAACCATGATCAACGTGACATGAATAAAAGGCTGAAGCAGCGAGCTGTCAGACTCGCTTAGTATCTGGAAGTGGTTGCCATTGCCAGCTGTCTTCCCTAAACCCCTAAACTCCCCTCCACCTCCCGCCCCAACATTTATTATTTTATTTTTTTTGTGGCCACTGTGTGACATCAGTGGACTAGTTCAGCAAAACAGACTTCATATAAAAACCATAATGAACTTTCTTTTACTTTCACACTATCTGGTGTCACCCAGATGAGGACGGGTTCCCTTCTGAGTCTGGTTCCTCTCAAGGTTTCCTCTCATATCATCTTAGGGAGTTTTTCCTCGCCACCGTCACCACCGGCTTGCTCAATAGGGATAAATTCACACATTTAAAATCTGTATCCTGTGTTTTATATATTTCTGTAAAGCTGCTTTGAGACAACGTCCATTGTTAAAAGCGCTACGCAAATCAAATGGAATTGAATTGAATTGACAGACTATGGGACAGTTTTCACAATAAAGAGCAAACCGCCTTCGCGTCAATACAGACTTCAGGGTGAAACTTTTCCACGGGCGTTCTCCGGTTTGCTTGTTGTCCAGAAAAGCTGAAAAGACTCGCACAGCCCAGCCAGGAGACGCCAAATTGTCAATTAGACAACACTCGCAGACTCGTCCTCTGAAGTCCTGTAGCTCTAAACTTCTTCATGTCTGAAGCTTCCTCACTGACTATTTACACCTTGTGAACAGAGATCAAGTTTCATCATGAAGATCCTCTACATTCACTTCTATCTACTTGTGTTCTGTGGAGCTGCAGAACGTTGCACAGAGAAGTTGCTAGATTTGGGACAAAATGTGACTCTATAAAGTGTGAGGTGTATATAAGAGATGTGTTCTGGTTCCTGATTAAGCCATCAGAACCTCCAATGTTTATATTACGCTCTTTCATGAGTAAACCTTCAGTGCCAGAATACAGAAACATGACCTTCAGCAAGAGATCTTCAGTGCAATATAACAGCAGTTTATTTATACACAATATCAGTACTAATGAATTAGGAGTGTATTATTGTATTCAAACTGGTCCACCTTTCAAAACCAGCTGTGGAATCAGACTTTACATCCAGAATCATTCAGCTGAGGATCAGACGTGTGAAACTGAACAGCAGCCGAATCAGACAGCAGATCAATGTGAAGACGTCGGACTCTGGAAGATTCACTTCATCGTACTCGGAACAGTAAACTGTCTCATCATTGCTGTAGTCGCAGTCTCGATCGTTACCTGCTGTGGGAAAAACCAAATCTCCAAACTGTGATGTGAAGATTCAAGAAGTCAGTGCATCACTGAGTTGGATACCAAAAGTGCATAAGGAAAGCAGCTACACTGTGGTGTAACACACACACACACACACACACACACACACACACACACACACACACAGACGCACACACACACACATTGGTCATTTTTTTTTTCGTTCATAAGCTGTGCTACACGATTGTGGTTACAGTCTGCACGCTAACACGTCTCACACATGTCTATGGTGTACAGCTCCATCTTCCGCTTCTCAATCTCAGAGTGTGACCTTCTGCGGTAAAATTCTCACAGGAGATTTTCTCTACATCATCAAACTAAACCTTTGACCATGTTTCTCATATTTAGCTGCTGATTCTGACAGTGTAATGTTTCAGAAGGGAAGATGGCTGGAGTTTTACTGCACATCTCCTCTCGCTGTCTTTGTAACTGTTTAACATCAGGCCATGAAGCCACTGCAAGTCAAAAAAAAAAAAAAAAAATTTACTGTGTTTATTACCCCTGATTCAGCATCAGCTGTTTTTAAGAGGTTTTCCAAATGCAGACACATATAGATATCTCTTTTCTTTTACACATATATGATCTGAGCGTTTTATGAGGAATTACTCCACAGCACTGTTGAATTTGGACTGAAGGTGTGTGTTAATTTTCTATAACAGCATCTCTGACAGTAATCCCAGCTGTGATGCAACTCACTGGTTTGTATTAATGCGTTCGTTCTAATACCTTATCGTTTCTATAGTAACAGCTCATAACACCGGGACTTGCATGGTGGACGCAAGTTTACGCTTGAAGTCTAAAAATACACCGATTTTCAAAAATGTGCTGATATTTAAGAAATAAAAACGGTTATAATTGTCGATATGGTGACGTTTTCTGTAAGGAGATGTTTAATTTGATATTTATAAAAGGAGTCTCCAGTGTCGTTAAGCTGGAATTTTTCCGATACAGGAAAAGTCTTCATGATGGTTGGTTTCTCAGTAAAAATCTGCATCATTTTGTCTGATCAACTCTAAGAGAAAACTAGGCAATGGCTGTTTGTAGCTGTGATCGTATGATGACTAAGTAGTTTTGCAAAAACACTCCACAGTATTAAATATAATTGTGATTTAATAAATGCAAAATTGTAATCACTGGCAAATTGCTGTGCTATAAGAGGAATAAAAAACATTAGGATATGCTACTATATGAAAATAATGAACCACTGACAAGAAACTTATTTTTTTGTTTGAACTCCTTATTTATCCAACACTATCAGGTGACCATTGTGGAGAAGGCAGACAGCTCTAATGTGTTACCCAGCCCACTATCAATCAGCACCAAGAACCGAATGACCTTCCTGTTCGCCAACCTGAAAGACCGCGACTTTCTGGTGCAGAGGATCTCTGACTTCCTGCAGCAGACCTCCTCTAAGATCTACTTCGAGCGAGAGATCACAAGCAGCTTCACCAGCTCAGATGATGAGGTGAGTGTTGAGCTTTTTTTCCCTTCATCTGTATCTGTGTTTTATCAAAGTCTTCAAGCTTTGTGTTCTATCTGGTACACGTCATGCTGAGGTTTTTCTTTGAAGACCTTTCCTGGAGATTTTAAAGATATAACAAGATCTATTGCCACGTTAACTATAATGATCCATCTGCTGAAGGTTGTGTTTGCCACAGCTACAGATTTCTCCTTACTGACTTCAATCCGTGTGTGTCTGTGTGTATACAGGTGTACTCCCAGCACAGCAGTCTTCTCTCCTACAGTCCACAGCGCAGCAGTCTGGGCTCAGAGGGCGAGAGCGAGCGCCAGTTCAACCTCAACGACAACAGTGTTCCCACGGCAACACAGGCCCTCATGACAATGTACCGTCGTCGCTCGCCTGAGGAGTTCAATCCCAAACTGGTAAACACTCAAACGCACATTGTTCACATGTCTCACATGCTTAAACACTTGCTCAAGTTTTTTTTTTTTTTTTTTTTGGCGAATATATTTTTATTGACCCAGAATGTGTAAGGATTAAAACACTGTTCTAGGAATAGGAGTGGTGTGATGCAGCCTGACATGAAATGGAGTTACCGTTGATTATTTTCCACTAACAGAGCGCCTTATTAACAGAGTGTTTTATTCCTCTTACACAGCACCGATTTGCCGATGATCACAATGTTTATTTCTCATAGTGGGGAACTGACTGACTGTTACAAAGCCATGACTCTGGAGACTCCTTCCATAAATGTTAAATAAACGTCTCCTCACAGAAACGTTCAGCATGTCGACGATTTGACATTGTTCTTCGCTAAATAACAACGCAGTGTTAAAATCCATTATTGTTAGTCTTCGGATGATACGATAACGTATTAAAATGAGCGCATTAATTTTCATGTGATTTGCCTTGCAGCTGGAACTACTGTCAGAGCTGCTGTTAGAGAAAATTAACATGACACCTTCTAACCAATCAGAATGAAGAATGCAGTCTAAATCACATGTGACATTCTCTAGTTTTAATATCGAAACCCTTCAGACCCACTTTGCTGTGTCGACATGATAGTCTTGTGCTGAAACACTCATAAACAGAATTTATTTTTGCTGAGAACAGTGCTTTTTCTTTCACACTTTGTTGATCTTAGCAGCTTTAAACTCTACACACAGCACACATGCAGTATGAAATCAGGAAGAATGTGCACTAATGGAAGTAGATATGTACATCATCAAGTTAAAGTGCAAGGACAGCAGAGCCTTTCCCAGAGAACTCGGGGCACAAGACGGGGGACATTGTGTTGACCCATTGCAGAGCACAATCGCACACACACTCGCACACTACGAACAATTTGGACATGCTAATCAGCCTACAATGCATGTCTTTGGACTGGGGGAGGAAACCGGAGTATCCAGAGGAAACCCCTGAAACACGGGGAGAACATGCAAACTCCACGCACACATGGCGGAGGTGGGATTCGAGCACCCAATCCTGAAGGTGCGAGGCAACCGTGCTAACCACTAAGCCACCATGCCCCTCCCCCGCCTCATTTTCATCTATCTCTACCTATTATTAAAACCTTATTATATCTGTCCTAATAACTAGTAACATTAACAGTCATCACAAAACAAACGCAAGCTCCAAAACAAACGACAGCTGAAAAACGTATCTAGCTAAAGCTAGCTAGTTCGCGTATTTGCAGTGATTAGCTGGTTGATGCTAGCTAGCGAACTAGCCTTTTAGTTTATGGCATGTTTGTGTTTGTTTCACAAAATATAACAAGCTACAAAACAGTGACACAAGATAAATCTGTTGTTAGCGTTAGGTTTGTTTTTCTTAGCAAGTTAGCGAAGTAGCATTAGATAGATATTGGGTGTGTGGATACTTGGTGTTGATAAATAGCACATAGTAATGTAGAGGGCTTTATTCAGTTAATTGTACTTTGTAAATCTACAAAGTAATCTATATAACTGGTCGCTGTATGTCCGATGCACTGATTTATCTCAGAAGAAAATCTGCTTTTAACCAAGAAGACTTTTCAATTCTCAGTGAGAGAACCTGCGGCACTCCAGCAGTCATGTGGTAACAGTGTGTGTGTTTGATGATGTGTGTCCAGGCTAAGGAGTTCCTGAAAGAGCAGGCCTGGAAGAATCACTTTGCAGAATACGGCCAGGGAGTGTGTATGTACCGTACAGACAAGACCAAAGAGCTGGTGCTCAAAGGCATCCCAGAGAACATGAGAGGAGACCTGTGGCTTCTGTTCTCTGGTGAGACAAACACACACACACACACACACACACACACACACACACACACACACACACACTCTCACACACACACATATATTCCCTTCAGACAGACAAACCTGGGCCAAGTCTGGAGGCACTTTCTGATTTTTTCCTTTTTTTGCACTACATGAAAACTGGTTCAATCTGGAACCTAGAACCGGTCACATCAGGGACTTGAGCAGTGCAGTGCCATTTCTTTGAGCAGTTTATTTCATGACATGAACAGTCAGCTGGGTTTTGAAGACTGGTTTTTGGAAGTAAAATTAAAAAATGCCAAAAAAAAAAAAAAAAAAAAAATGGGCCATGGTTCCTTGTCGTTTCTTGTCAACTTACATTGACACGTCCATCCCAAATAATTCATTATTTAAAAGAAAATCTAAAGGAAAAGCTTTTGAGTATGAACTTATAGTGCATGTTGGTGATCTAACACCTTAGTAGGACAACTTATGTTGGTTTTTTTCCCCTTTAATATGCCACCTGTCTGTATAAGCACACACACACACACACACATATATATGTATAGCTACACCAAGGAGTTGACCTACTTTCTCATTGTTATTAGTAGACCTCAATAGCATGTGCACACCTCAGGTTATCTTAAACCATTTCCTGTTAACAAAATGAAACATAAAGTAGTTTAAGTTCAGATCTCAGATTTGTGTGTGTGTGTGTGTGTGTGTTTGTGTGTGCTCTCGAATAGGGGCGATTAATGAGATGGCGACTCACCCTGGCTACTATGAGGACTTGGTGGAGAAGTCGATGGGGAAGTATAATTTAGCAACAGAAGAAATCGAGCGCGACCTTCACCGCTCGCTGCCCGAACACCCGGCCTTTCA
Organism: Ictalurus furcatus; assembly: GCF_023375685.1. Lineage (NCBI taxonomy): Eukaryota > Metazoa > Chordata > Actinopteri > Siluriformes > Ictaluridae > Ictalurus > Ictalurus furcatus. The sequence continues at coordinate 30,900,190 of NC_071257.1, read as the reverse complement.
GAACGAGATTGGCATCGCCGCACTGAGACGAGTTCTGACTGCATACGCCTTCCGCAACCCCAACATCGGCTACTGTCAGGTATACACACACACACACACACACGTTTTTATATATATATATATATATATATATATATATATATATATATATATATATATATATATATATGTGTGTGTGTATACATTCATTGATCAAATTGTTGCAGCACTGTAATATGTAGTGTGTAATGTATAGTGTGTAATATGTAGTGTGTAATGTTATTTTTTCTTGTACAAAATCACCTCCTCAGTAGGAGCACACATGTACACATACTGTGCTTCCTGATACATCAGGTGTAAGTGATTTGTGCTTAAAATATGTATAAAACACATTGACCTCCTTTACAGTAATGTAAAAGAAATGATTGTGCATGTGTGTGTGTGTGTGTGGGTGCATTCGTGTGCGTTCGTGCGTACGTGCGTGCATGCGCGTGTGCCAGTGTGTGTGTTTGTGTGTGTGTGTGTGTGTGTGTGTGTGTGGTTTTGTTTTTGTTTTTCTATCAGGATGTCCCTCATTAAAATTGCATTGAACCCTGCATATATTTCACACCATGCATGAACAGGAACATACAGTAGAGACTACTTTTAGTTCAAACCACATACATACTCTGCAGGGTGAGTTATCACCTGCAGCACACACTCCTTCAAACCCACACACAGTGCGCGTTTACCGCTAACACACCTCTGTGTGTGCGCTGCATACACCTTCTGCATAAACACCACTTGCATGCACAACTTGGACAAGTAAAGTTTTTCAAGTAGTAGGACACTTTCACATTTAGCATCAAAGTCTTGTCACACAGGTTGTAACATAGACTGCATAATTGTTGAAAGTGGTATTTAGGACTAGGTTTCAACTGTGAGTTTGTTTTAACACCTGCATCTCCATTTACAGTCCCCTCCAAAAATATTGGAACGGCAAGGCCGGTTCTTTTGTTTTCGCTATACATTGAAGACATTTGGGTTTGAGATCGAAAGATGAATATGAGATATTTCCGCTTTCATTTACTCGTATTTACATCTAAATGTGTTAAGCAACTTAAAACATGGCACTGTTGGTGGCAGCCCATCCAATTTTTAGGTGAGCAAAAGTATTGGAACACGTAACACTTAATATTTGGTTGCATATGCCTTGTTTGCAATAACTGCATCACCCACTGACATACCCAAAGTGTTTTATTCTTCTTATGTGTTGCTTTTACTGCAGCTTCTTTCAGTTGTTGTTGGTTTCAGGTTGTTTCTCGCTTCAGTCTCCTCTTCAGGAGGTGAAATGCTGCTCAACTGGGTTAAGATCTGGTGATTGACTTGGTCAGTCTAAAACCTTCCACTTTTCCCCCTGATAACGTGCTTTGTTGAGTTCTCAGTGTGTTTTGGTTCATTGTCTTGTGAGGAACTCATTGTCTTCCTCTCAATTCGACTGGATGTATTTCTCTGTAAATTGGAAGACTGTAGACGTCTGAATTCATTCTGCTGCTACCATCATGAGTTACATCATCAATAAAGATTAGTGAGCCTGTTCCAGAAGCAAGCCCAAGCCATGACACTACCTCCACCATGCTTGACTGATGAGCTTGTATGTTTTGGTTCATGAGCACATCCTTTCTTTCAGCACACTTTGGCCTTTCCATCACTTTGGTAGAGGTTAATCTTGGTTCCAGAACTTGTGTGGCTCAATCTCTGTAGTTTTTTGCAAATTCCAATCTGGCTTTCTGATTCTTACTGCTGATGAGTGGTTTGCATCTCGCTTCTTATGGCCTTTATATTTCTACACTTGAAGGATTGTGATACATTCACCCCTGCCCTGTGAAGGTTGTTGATGTCACTGACTGTTGGGTTTTTCTTCATCGTTCTCACAGTGTTTCTGTCATCAACTGTTGTTGTTTCCCTTGGCCGACCTGTTCCACGTCTGGTTGTTCTTTTTCAGGACATTCCAGATGTATTTTATTGGCTATGCCCAATGTTTGTATAATGGCTCTGATAGATTTTCCCTCATTTCTCAGCTTCAAAATGGCTTGCTTTTCTCCCATGGACAGCTCTCTGGTCTTCATGTTGGTTTATCCTTTTTAACAACTAATGCAGTCTTCACAGACGAAACCTAGGCCTCAAACCAAGAGTAGACATTCAGAGCACATCTAGATGTAAATATCAGGAAATGAAAGCTGTCCTTCTGATCTGTTGTCTCATATTCATCTGTTAATCTCAAACCCAAATGTCTTCAGTGTATAGCACAACAAATATAGAATTGGCCTTGCTGCTCCAATAATTTCTGAGTGTGCTGTACATTATTAGCCCACATCTTGTTCTTATAATTTCATCTTCAAATGGCCAACAGCTTCTTTTATTTTTGAGTCACTTTTGAATCACGGATTTCCAGATATTTTTTGTACTGTTATTGTTCTTCATTGGTGTTAGATTTCCAGTTCGTGATTCAAAAGCGTCAGCACGTCATATAAATAAATAAATGCTAGAGATGGCGCAGTACCACTTTTTCTTTTCTAATATCCAAATCCAATACTGAAACCTTGCGTATCAGCTGATAACAATACCCATCCGATATTTTTTCTTTAAATACTACAAAGCTTTAAACTGTATAATTTTTATTGAGCGCTTCACAGTTGAACTCTTTCACAAAAATCACTTATACTGTAAATGTAATAAATATAATAAAGTGTCAAGTATACTTTATAAAAATCCTAACTAAAGAAAAACACACTTAAATCTGTATATATGTAAACAATTCCAGTTTCAAAAGGACATTTCTTTTCCAGTCTTTCCAGAAATTCCAGTCTTGTTACAGGATCTCTGGTATCCGATCCACCATTTTATTTTATTTAATTTTTATTTGCTGGTATCAGCCTAGTACCGTTACTATTTTTGTCTGTTCACACATTCAGATCATTTTGCAGAACTTGTACCAGGCCTCATACGGCTCGATTGCTGGATAAGTCTTCACAGGATTTAGACTCATTGCCTTCACATAGAAATCTGATTAAGTACTGTTGAATTCCTGCATAAAGTGCATGTGTGAAAATTTCTGCACACACATACACACACACTCATTTCAGATGCACTGCATCTCTGACCATGATAAAGTGTTGACTGAAGATGGATGGATGCACTACATTATGTGTTGTTTCTGTTCAGGCGATGAACATCGTGACGTCGGTTTTGCTGCTCTATGCTAAAGAGGAGGAGGCTTTCTGGCTGCTGGTAGCACTGTGTGAAAGGATGCTTCCAGACTACTATAACACCAGAGTCGTGGGTCAGTCATGATTATTAAACACACACACACACACACACAGATCAGATTTAAGCATTAATCCAAGGATTCACAAATTAGACCCCATATAGGGTCGCTTGATTTACAAATGGGGTCACAGAGAAATCTCCTCTTTTCTTTCATTCGTTTATTTTTTACAATTTTAATATAATACATTTTGTGTGCTGCTATTTTGAAATGTTACTTGTTAATATTCCAAAAAATATGACATTGAATTTGATGATTATTATTTTTATGCTCATGTAATTCTAAAATTTTGATCTTCTTGTGTCTCTTATTTTCTACCCTTATTTTCTGTGGATTGAAATTTAAAACAAAATTGTATCTAATCCTGTTCTTTATGCGCGTGTGTGGGCATGCCTGTGTGTCGTGGATGTGTGGATGCTCTCTCTCTCGCTCACACACACACACAGGTGCGTTGGTGGATCAGGGTGTGTTCGAGGAGTTGGCCCGTGTGCACGTTCCTCAGCTGTACGACTGCATGCAGGAGCTGGGTGTGATCTCCACCATCTCTCTGTCCTGGTTCCTCACGCTCTTCCTGTCCGTCATGCCATTCGAGAGCGCCGTGGTGGTGGTTGACTGCTTCTTCTACGAGGGAATTAAGCTCATATTTCAGCTGGCGCTGTCCGTGCTCGACGCCAACATCCACCAGTTACTCAACTGCAAGGACGACGGAGAAGCCATGACGGTACTCGGCAGGTCAGAGCGAGTCGCTAAAGCGTTCGTGTAGCAAAATAGCAAAAAACTGGCGTTGTTGCTGATGATTATTGGTTTGATTTGGATTGTGGATAAACTCGCCACTAAGAGGCGCTCTCAAAGTCACTCAGCTTTATAAATTTCAGTTTTTTATGATACAGGAAAAAGAAACTGGTGAATCTGATTGAGCGTTGAACGACGTGGAGGAAAATAACCACCTGACGTGAAGCGGAGTGCTTTAAAAGCATGTAACGCACACCTAGTCACAACTCGCCAACATTGACACGTTAAAGCCATCAGTGATGTTTGCAGCGCAAAACTTGACAGAAAAGATGACAATAAGGGTTCATTTTCATTAGTTATTTTATATACGGGTCATTAGATGTAGAATTCCAGCTCTAAACAATATACAGAGATAAAGTAGTGCGATAAGATTACGTTTATTTGAATGAATTATAATAAATAATTATTAGACAGAGAGAGAGAGAGATCAGGACAAACCATGGTATAAAACATAAGAGCCAATCGTATTTCAATATGCAAATACGGGCCACACAACATGAAGAGGACAGGGGACAGGGTGTATCGAGTTGGAAACATTTCTAATTTGCATATTCATAAAATCTAAATATCTGACTAAGCTATATTTTGTGCATGTTTAATGTTGTCTAATAACATTTATGTTTAATCGTTCCATAAATTATTTTATTATTAAATATTGAACAAAATTATGGTCCTAAAAACAAGTTTTTTGGGGTTATTTTAAGCTTGATATGCTTAATAATACTACGGTGTAGCAAAAAATAATTACTTGATAGTAGTTAATAAGTTGGTAGTTACATAACAATAACAGAATAATAATAACAGTAATTTAAACTCTTAACTCATATGAATTTTCTATAACGACAGCTCGGCCAGTATTTCCAGATGCAAATCAGATCACAGGTTTATATTAATGCACTTGGTCTAATACATTCTCGTACACAGGGAAAAAAGTCTAATCATCGATATGATGACGTTTTCTGTAAGGAGACGTTTAGTTAGCGTTTATGGAAGGAGTCTCCAGTGTCAGTGCTTTGCAACAGCCGGAGGTTAAAAGCTGTACGTTTTAAGTTTTCCATCATGGGAAAGTCTTCATGGCTGAGGATGTTGAAAAGCAGTATTTATGTGCTCATTCGCTTCAAGAGAAAGTGACGTAGCGACAGTTTATAGCTTTTTTTTAACATGAATGAGAACGGGATTAATTGTTAACAAATTGCTGTGGTATAAAAGGAATAAAACCCAGACCTGCTTGTGTATGAAAATTCATTTTATCGTTTATTTTCCTAGAACAGCATATGACAGTGTTTTATTTCTGACATACATCATCATACCATGTTATGTGTGTGTGTAGGTATCTAGACAGTGTTACCAATAAGGACAGTACCCTTCCCCCAATCCCACACCTGCACTCTCTCCTCACTGATGATGGAGAGCCTCATCCCGAGGTGGACATCTTTAAACTGGTCCGCAGCTCCTATGAGGTATGAAATTGTCAGCTTTTGTGTGTCTTTTGTGATGATTTTTGTATTTATATTTTATTTTGCTTGTGCAGTTCAGTTCAGATGGTCGCAGAGCCATTTTTCAGCCGATTAACTCATCTCTCACTGTGTGCAGAAATTCGGCTCTATTCGGGCGGATGTGATCGAACAGATGCGCTTCAAGCAGAGGCTGAGGGTCATCCAGACTATAGAGGACACGACTAAACGCAACGTGGTAATCGCTCACTCCGTACACTATCTTAACAAGCTGACTTATGGTTTAGGAATGTTTTGTGTGTATTATTCAAACGCCCTACAGTACATTTACCCCAAAGATCATTGTTTATTTATTTATTTATTTATTTATTTTATTTCAAGAGCTGTAATGACAATTTTTGGGCATCAAATTATATATACATTATATATGTATATATATCTCACAAAGTGAGTGCACCCCTCAGATTTTTGTAAATATTTGATTATATCTTTTCATGTGACAACACTGAAGAAATGACACTTTGCTACAATGTAAAGTAGTGAGTGTACAGCTTGTGTAACAGTGTAAATTTGCTGTCCCCTCAAAATAACTCAACACACAGCCATTAATGTCTAAACTGCTGGCAACAAAAGTGAGTACACCCCTAAGTGAAAATGTCCAAATTGGGCCCAATTAGCCATTTTCCCTCCCCGGTGTCATGTGACTTGTTAGTGTTACAAGGTCTCAGATGTGAATGGGGAGCAGGTGTGTTAAATTTGGTGTCATCGCTCTCACACTCCCTCATACTGGTCACATTTGATTTTGAGGATGTGTGTATATATATATATATATATATATATATATATATATATATATATATATATATCCTCACAATCAAATGTGAATTCTTTCAGGAAGTGGTTAGACACTTTGACTATTCCATGTGTTTAGGAAAATTCAATACCACTGGCCACCATATACATTTAACATTATGCATTATAGTCACTTTACACATCCTTCCCCTCACTCTTCCTTTTCCATTTCTCTCTCCTCCTCTATTTCCTTCCTCTGCTGCAGGTTCGAACTATAGTAACAGAGACAGCGTTCAGCATAGATGAGCTGGAAGAGCTTTACTCATTATTTAAGGTAGGTTACAGTCAGTGCACTTTTTTTTCCCCCTAAGAGCCTGAATTTTTGGCTCAGGCCACTTTATTCCGCTGCCGATCCAGCCAACATGTAATGTTTTAGGATTGATTTTTTTTTTTTTTTTTTATAGCACCCTACAGTTTCAGTAAATAATTTCTCCCCAAATGCTCATATTATCCATATATTACTGCAGTCTGCCTTATTTTATTTTATTTGTTTAACCACCTAATATACATAAGAATTTTAATTAAAATATATATATATATATATATATATATATATATATATATATATATATATATATATATATATATATATGCCCTATGTAGTGAGTGTGTATAGTGAACAGAAGGCCTGTGTATTGCGTTTAAAAAGCTGATGGATTTTTATGTTGATTCCTGATAATGTAGAAAATAATAATAAATTGTGTTAAAATATCAGCAACAACAACAACAACAACAAAACGTGTCAAGTGTTAAAGTTACTGATAAAATAATGCTTGGGATTGTTTTTGTTTGAGAAAGCGACACCGATTTCAGTTTTATACCGGGTTTATTTAAGACGTTCACTCTATATGTAGCGGTATAATATTATAGGCTTATTAATATTTGCATGCAGGTAATTCATGTTTGGTGTGATTTTTAATGGAATTTGACAGCCATAATGTGAAACAATTAAGCAAGCGTAATTAGAAGATGTGAGTGTGTTGGACAGAGATGTTCTTTATCTTTGAAGAGGCTGCCAGTAGGGTCAAGACCTCAGTAAAATGAGCTTCAGTTTGATGGCTTCACTGTGCGCTAGCTGTTAAGCAACACACACACACACACACACACGAGTCACCGAAGCGTATCTGGCCTTACTACTGAGATTTATGGCTCCTCTGGAGCCGTTAATTCAAGAAAATCCTGCAGTGTGACACTGATAACACACTGCTGCTGGACAAATCTCTCGGTTTGCTTACACTGCGCTTTTATTTCCGATATTTGTTAATACTGGGATTGTAATGCTTTTCCTCCTCTGCTGATCCGTCCAGGCTGAACACCTGACCAGCTGTTACTGGGGCGGCACGAGTAACCCGATGGACCGTCATGACCCGAGTCTGCCCTACCTGGAGCAGTACCGCATGGACCTGGAACAGTTTAAGGGGCTGTTCTCGGTGCTCTTTCCCTGGGCCAGCGGTACACACACCGATGGCCTCGCTGTCCGCTTCTTCCGCCTGCTCGACCAGAACGCAGACGCTCTCATCAACTTCCGAGAGTTCATTAACGGCCTCGGTGAGTGCAGGGTGTGAGTATTGAGTGTGAGACTTGATAGCGCTGTTACACTGCCCTGTGCTGCAGCATGAGCAGCAGTTTGAAAAGATGCCGTTGGTTGACATCATGTATCGTCCAAAAGAGTTCTGATCATTTCTAAATCCTGTTTCTTTTGCTATATTGGGCAAATGCTTCATCCGAATAATTCCTGGTTTAACAAAAACTACTAAATCTGTGTGGTTAGTGGAACTATCAAAGGAACAAAAATGAGCCCTGTTTCTTGTTTTGGAAAGTTCATGAAAAAGTTCCTGCAGTGGAAACATGGTCTTTCACATAACCCCAAAGGAACCTGAGTGCAGGATGGTCTTATGTAATGCCCAGAAATGGGTCGAAATGTTTTAATTAAGCAGTTCTATTTCCTAAGTCACTGTATCTTGAGCCTGAAGGTGGTGCTGCATGAGGATGTTCAGCATGTTTATGTGTAGCTGTTGTTCTGTGTTGTAGGTGTCCTGTGCCACGGTGACCTGACTGAGAAACTAAAGCTCCTCTACAAGATGCACATACTGCCAGGTAAAACAGGATCTGAGTGTGTGAGTGTGTGCAGATCTGCATGTGTATCTGCATAGTGCTTTGTTCCTTCCTTCCTCCTCCTTTCCTCTCTCTCTCTCTACCTCTCTCTCTATCTCTCCCTCTCCCCCTCTCTCTCTCTCTCCCTCTCTCTCTCTCCCCCCCTCTCTATCTACGTCTCCCCCCTCCCTCTCCCCCTCTCTCTCCCCCCTCTCTCTCTCTCCCCCTCTCACTCTGTCTCTCTCCCCCCCTCTCTCTCCCCCTCTTTCTCTCCCTCTCCCTCTATCTCTCCCTCTCCCCTCTCTCCCCCCTCTCTCTCTCTACCCCCCCACTCTGCCTCTCCCTCTCTCTCCCTCCCTCTCTCTCTCTCTCTCTCCCTCTCCCCCCCTCTCCCTCTCTCCTCTCTCTCTCCCTCTCTCTCTCTCCCTCTCTCTCTCTCCCTCTCTCTCTCTCTCCTTCCCCTCTCTCTCCCCCCTCTCCCCCTCTCTCTCTCCCCCCCCTCTCCCCCCTCTCTCTCTCTCTCTTTCTCCCCTCCTCTCTCTACCTCTCCCTCTCTCCTCTCTCTCTCTCCCTCTCCCCTTCTCTCTCTCCCCCATCTAACTGTGCTTGCTTAATTACTTCACATTACTACTGTCAAAAATCCATTAAATAGTGCACCAAATTGTAAGCACTTGCTTGCAAATATTAATGAGCATATCATTCATACTGCTATATTTACTTTAACTGCCTTTCTGAATATAATATTATATTGATTTTTCTGTTCCTTACCAGTTTCCATACACCACACTGCATTTTCTCATTATTATGGATAAATGTCTCCTTAAACACACATTTAAAAATGTAATATATGATAAAGATCGGTAATCAACGGTGGGGTGAGTTGCTGTAACTTTTCCTAATTCCCCAAAGTTGTGATTATTTTCCTATAGCATCACATCATGTGCTGTCTTACTCCTCTTAGTTATTAAAGAATGAAACGTCATTTTATTTATTGTTTGCAAAACAAGTTACTTCCTGTTATCATTTCGTTTATAGCCGGTATAAACAGTGATTAATACGACAGTCATGTTACTGAGAAACCACAAACTCTGCTGTCCTGAAGTCTTCCCCATGTGGAAAACTTAAAGTTACAGCTGTACGCCTGACGATTACAGCGGACTGAAACTGCAGACTCCTTCCATAAATGTTCGATAAACATCTCTTTACAGAAGACTATCAATAATTGCACAATTTAAAAAAATAAATAATAAAATCTGTAACGACCATTCACATCAGTTACATGAAAAAAATATTCGGTTAATTAAAGCAGGCCAGTCTTGAATTTCAAATCACCGCCTTGTTGGTTAAATTTGATATACTTTAAGGCACCATCTCTGTCACAGTGTGTAGCGCGAAGTGCTATTTTCGGCTAGCTCACACAGCTCTACTGAAAGACTTGGGACTTCACATCAAACAGCAGCAGCACTCATTTTTTAATTTCTTTCTTTTTTCCCCCTCTCAGATGTACATCATGAGCAGGATGAGCCAGATTCGGCTTTTGAGGCCACGCAGTACTTCTTTGAGGACATCACCCCTGAGACTTCCAACGGTACACACACAACACAACAGCATGCACACACTGACAGTGCTGTCGCTTCATATATTCAGTGTGTCTAGTTTGTTTCATGCTGTGTTTGCTTTCATGAGTTTATTACCAAGATATTTTAATATTTTTGTTTTTCAGTGCTCTATGGGCTCAGATCTTTTAGCTTAAAAGATAACGGCATAAAGTTAATAGGAAAATACACTATAATATAGACCGTATTCACAACATCCATTCTTAGAGCCTTATATATTCTTATATTTTGTTGTAATATTCCTGTTTCTGCTGTTTGAGTTTGAGAAATTCAGTATTGTGATGAAAGCCCTGTGTACTATTCTATGTATGGTTATAGGGTTACTTTTTAACCATATATAATAGGGGTGTAATGATACACTGTGATGCAAAAAATCATTGTGGAAATCGACGTTCTGTTAGTTATGCATGTGATGCAATTGCACAGTATGAACACCAGAGGTCCCAATCTGAGGAGCACAAAGTTAAAACATATATAGAGCACGCTGGTCACATGATCGGGTTCTTTCGTAGAGAGTCAAGTGCGAGATCTGTACTTGTGGAGTCCGATAGACAGATAGCTCTGGATTGCGAAGATCAACACGCATTATACGTTACAACAATTACAAAAAGAGCTCTTCAGAACACGGTCATTTTAGCCGACTTTGGAGCTCTGTTACAGCTACAGAGCTCATTAAGGTTAAGTCAATCATTTAAGTCCTCAGGAGAATTTATAAATGTGTTTATATATTTATTTTGAATATACGGTGAACCTGTAGTACATTTTGTTTACAATATTAAACCTATGTTTATAGCAATGTTTCATATATATATATATATATATATATATATATATATATATATATATATATATATATATATATAAATGCACATCGTTTTGCATATTTTATGATTCAGAAATCAAAAAGGAGTCTTTTCAATAATTTTTTTCTTCATTCATATTTTGTTCACAGTATTCTGAGAATCGACTTGAATCAAATCGTGACCGGAGTGTACCCTAATATACAATTATACCGACTGATATTATCAGAATTTCTTTTATTATCGTAACTTTATTGTATTGACTTATGTTGGGACCCTGATACCTTCAGCGTATATAGAATAAATATGTAAAAACCCCTCATACGCAAACGCTCTGTAGATAGTATTTGAGTTAACGTGACCTGTGTTCTCTTTAACACAGGCCTCGTCTCTAAGAGCAGGAGCGAGAAAGATGACGGATTTGTCAGAGTCACGTTCAAGAATGAAAAAGGTAGGAAACACACAAACACACACACATACACACACACACACACACACACACACACACACACACACAGAGGACTGCGTCCTTTCACAGCTGAATTGTTTTGCTGGCAGTTTTTGTCTCTAAGTGCAGTAGTTAGCGCCCTCTGGTGGTCTTTCTGTCCACTTTCTCTATTTAAAGCTTTGTGTTCATGCTCTTTTAATCATTGGTGCAAGAGTTTCATCAGATGATGTTTTCATATTTTTAGTCACTCATTGTGACCAAAGTTCAGGAATCCTCAGAAGTCATGTGACCTCTGTAGGTCTGACCAGACCATAGCAAGAATTTTAAAGGGACAAGACTTCCCCTTTGCCCAAATTATAGAGTCTAACGTAGCTAACAACAAACTAGCATTGTAAAAACATCACACTTTACAGTTTCTTTGTAACATGACAAGCTGTAATTTTCCATCTTGCCATATCACACCACCCTGTCATTGTTTATCATCCTATAACAGCACACCAGCATAACAGCATAATGTTTTATCCTGGCTTATTGCTAGATGAAGCTACTGCAGTTTTTATGTCTAGTTGTACATTTTTATAGACAGTTGTGCGTCATTCAGTGTCAGAAACCATATAAACAGGTCTGTTAGAGATACTGAACAACTCATGAGTATTTAATGTGCCATTTTAAGCATGTACTTTGATTGACGCTATACTGGTGTCTATAAGACTCCATTATCTGTATTGGCGGGGGAATCTAAAGATCTAAAGAAGCAAACTTCAAACCCTAAACATGTTAAGGCTTATAAAGTACATTTGGGGTAAGAGGAAAATAGTTCTGTTGCTTTAATGTGATGTTGGGTGTGAAATGAAGGCATGTGAAGCGTGACCGCTCTGCTCTTTTGGTCCGTAGCATGTACGTGTAACGTCTTTAATATCCGTTTGATCTTTTTAAACCCTCACCATGTCAGAAATCACTGCGGGGTTTAAACTTTAATGAGAGCAGCTTAACGTGCAGCGATAGACCCTTTTTGAAATGTAATCTCTGGTTATATGACTTTAATTGGGTTTTATTTATTTATTTATTTATTTTTAACGACTCCAGTGAAGAAAATGCAGACGCCGGATTATCGTACGTACCTGCGCCTGTGGAACCAGGAGACAAAATCTAAAACCGAGAACATGAAGGATCTCCCAAAACTCAACCAGGTACCTAAATAGCTCTCTGTTCATTTTCCATATTACAGCAGTTTACTTTCAACATGATTAATACTGTGCTGTGTTCAAGCAATCCTTCATTTTAAACTACAATCTCTCTTTCTAACTCTTTTGTCCTTACCTTCTTCCATTTCTCCCTCACTCTACCACATCTCCTTCCCGCTCGACCTTTCTGTTTCTCGTTTCTTCTCTTGCTCTCTATCTCTCCATTTTCCCTTCATTTCTTCCTCATCATCTCTCCCTTCTATACTCTTCCCCTCCTTTCCATCCCACTTGCTTATCCCCCCTCCCTCCCATCTCTTTCTTGTCTTCTCTCTCTCCCTTCTTCCACCTCTCCCACCTTTTCTTTCTCCCTCAACTCCATTTCTTTATCTCTTCCTACCTCCCTACCACTTGTCCTCCGTTCTTTCACCACTCCCTTTCTCCACTTCTCTGTCCCTTGTGCCTCCCTGTTTTTTTTTTTTGGTCCCTTTCCTCCCTCTGCTGTTTCCCTAAATACTTCCTTCTCCTCAATCTCCCACTCGGTCCCTCCGACTTGACTTCTTGTTTTTTTTCCTCCCTCTGCCTCTCAGGGTCAGTTCATCGAGCTGTGTAAGACGCTGTATAACATGTTCAGCGAGGACGCTAATGAGCAGGAGCTGTACCACGCCACAGCCACGGTGACCAGCCTGCTGCTGGAGATGGGGGAGGTGGGAAAGCTCTTTTGCAGCCCCTCTAGCAAGGAGGATGATGCCGACGATGAGGAGGAGGACGAAGACGAGGAGCGGTCCACCACCGTAAGATGCAGGAAGCAGCAGAGGACTCGGGAGGATTCGTTAAACCGCTCCGTTGGAGACAAGATTCCCAACACGGCGCCTATGGAGGACATCAAGCTGGACGAATCACCCAAAGACACAGGTGCATCTTCGGCCATGCTCGTCTCAGATGACGAGACCAAAGACGACACGTCCGTGTCCTCGTACTCGGTGCTGAGCGCCGGCTCACACGAGATGGACGAGAAGCTTCAGTGTGAGGACATTGCTGAGGACACGGTGCTCGTGCGCAGTGGTGCAGGAGAAGAGGGGATCCCACACAGCGCCAGTATCGATAAGGACTGGGCCATAACTTTTGAGCAGTTTCTGGCCTCCGTGCTCACTGAACAAGCTTTGGTGCGCTACTTTGAAAAACCTATGGACACCGCGGCTCGCATTGCGAACGCTAAGAACGTGCGTAAGGCGGGGCAGACGCACACGTCCGTCAGCGATTATGAGATCTCGCTCTCGGGCTAAACTTCTTCTGGATGGACAGTCTTACAATACTGACTGATGTCCTCCGCGTTTACCTTTAAAGTTTACGTCAACGTTACAAACATGCACAAAATGAGACAGGCCACAAACTCAAAACTAGTTTTCAACACCAGAGAAAACGTTGCAAAACCATGTCTTTTAAAAAAAAAAAAAAAAAGCTACAAAAGGTTGATCCGTATTTCAAACTGATCTCCAATCCACGTTTAAAGATCTGCATATGTACACACACCGCCATCATCTCGACTACCTTTTTCTTAATCTATTTAAATCCTGTATATTTCTCTGAGACACTGGATATTTTAGAAAGGAAACAAGTGGCTCTTGGCTGCGTATTTTCATTAATGTGAATTCACCCTGGAGAGTTTGAGATTCTGGATCAGAAGGACTGTGAAGGATCTTCGCTTTTGAAACAGGAACGAACAGATTCTCATCTTTTTAATCTGTAAAAAGCCAGGAAGGACTTGCATACATATTATATGCTTGGTGTACTTTATATGGAGTAATAATGTTGCTATTTAACAGTATGTAATACAGGTAGACAGTGTATAGTCGTGTCATGTCTACACTTATATCGATTGCCTATTCAGGGAGTGACCAGTCCTCGTCTTTGAGACGCGAAAGGAACTTGGTTAAGTCGACTTAAAGGAATACGTCACTCAAAAAGTGCTGCTTTTGGGATGCTGAACTGTTTGGGTTTGGCTAAGAGAAGCATTTCTGAGTGACGCTATTCCTTTAGCACGGTGATTATATTTTGAATGTAGGACACACGAGAAGCCATGAGACTGGAAGTGGACGAAGAGAACTGAAATGACCGGATTCCCTGCTTTAAAGACGAAGCATGACTGATTCGTCTCCGATTCAACTCTCTCCTGTCGGAAATCACTACATTAATGCTTCCAGACATCTACGGTCTATGGCTGTGTCTCCTTATTTTTGACCAATAATGCACTAGATAGAGCGCGTAAGGCTTGAACAGTGCAATATGTGTTGAAGAGGAAGCAGTCTAGGATTCATCATCTATCCACTTTGCTGTCGGTCATTGTTCTGTTTCTGGCACCTGCACTTTGAGTTCCTTTAATTCTTCGCTGTAACCCATGTAATGATGTACTGTATTTTACCATACCGATCTCACGAACTCCTTTATCTCATACATAACGCACCACATAACAACCTTTCTGAAGGTTTACAGTTTATTTTCCTCCTTTCTTTCCTCACCATCACACGCATGTGGCATGACGGTCCACTATCACGTATGCTTTTATGTTTTGTTTTGTTTTGTTAAATCATTTTAATGCTGCTGTTTTTAGTAGTTTCTCTGTGAACTGTTTTAAGTGTCCCGTAAAGATTTGCTCCAAATAATTAAAAAGTACAAAAGAATATGTACTATGCTACCTATCGAAAAGTGTGCGATCCTCTTATTCTCCATGCGTGTATTTTAATGTAGGAGTGTTGCCATGTGCGTGCCACGGCTTTGCCCTGCCCAAGTTCTACACTTTATCGGCTACATGCGAGAGATTTATTACGTTAGGAATAAAAAAAATAAAGAAAATAATTAACAGTGGGGGTGGTGTGGTGAAGCAGAGTTACTTTTACCACCCTGATATTGAATATTATCCAATAACACTGCAGAAATTGACCAATGCTTATTTATTTATTTATTAAAGAAGGACTCAAGAATGTACTTTTTATCTGCTTATAGTTACATTTAATATTCTGGAAGATGTGCAACAATTTAGTTCCTGTTATCACTTACATTCTAACAGCTATAAACAACTAGCCTCTCTTTTTTTTCTCTTTTTTGAAGTTAATTGTCATGTTAGCAAGAAACCCCAAAGACTTTCTCATGATGGAAAACTTTTACAGCCTCTAACTGTTACGAAGCGCTGACACTGGAGACTCCTTCCAAAAATGTTGAATAAACATCTCCTAAAGAAACATATCACCATATAATATATTACATTATATCACATCATATCAACAATTATACAATTTTTTAAAAAAAAATCTGTTCAGGCCATACAGGATTTCTCAGGTTTTTTTTTTTTTTGGAAAATCACATTTACATCAATGCACTCCCTTTAATACATTATTGTTTCTATAGTAACAACTTACACAGGGACTTGTATGAAGAACGATCCGCATTAACAGACAGTCCCTCTAGGATTTTGCGATTGTAGATATTAACGCAAAACTAAGCAGACTCTGCAATTTTTCAAAATTACCGCAGGTTTGGGCCGAGACGCGTCATGTGACGTCATCACACCGCGCAATCAGCAAAAGCCCTTTTCGAGTCGCGTGCGTCGAACACGAGTACAGATAAAAGGTCGCATTTACCAACAAGCATCACTGCGAAAGACAATTTCGGGCAATTGCACGAATAGTTTGCTATTGTCAGAATTGCTATCATAGAAAATTCATCAACACCTTCTGACCAATCAGCATTGAGAATTCAGTGCTGTGGTATAAATGCCGTTAATCAATCAGTGCAATTTGATCAAATGCATGTTTTGTCAATTAAAAGGAAGAGTATAATTTAATTGAATGATTTAAGCAATAGACAGGCAAAGATGAATAATAATTTTAATTATATATAAAATATATATAGATATACACACACATTTGATTATTTTGACAAATATTAGTCTTTGCCTATCTATCACTTTCGAGGAAAAAAGGGAGGAGTAGAAAGAGTCATCTCTTATTGGTCAGCTGAGTGAGTCGAACTGATTTGGCTTTCTTTCCATCTAGCTGATGATGCGTGTGGGTGTTGGTCTAATCATCCAATCAGGGCAGTCCGGTTGCCTCAAACCCTTCCACAGTTCGTTTGCAAGATGATGCTCATTATTGACATTTCTTCATGTTTCACTTGCACACACGGAGCACTGACTGACACTGAGGTTAACACTGTGTCCGTGAACTCCTGGGAATTTAGCATGTTTTCCCCCAGCTATTCAGTCATAACAGACCTCAGATAATTTTTTCTCTCTGTACATTAATTAGTTAATGATCTCACAGGTGCTTTTATCACTGTGTCTCCTTATTGGATTAGTATGTCTATCTGCACTAGACATGCTGAGTCAGCTGCACTCATTTATTCTCTGTAATCAGAGATTCAGCTAAGGAACATGTTAAAGTTTACCCTCAGGACAGTGTTTTATCTATAGGCTGGAGCTCTTCGTAGTCAACAATTGAGCTCAGCAGTTTCAAGCTTTTTCTTCCTGGTAAATTAGTGAGTTTCAGTAAGTTTCAACTGAGCAGTCATCAGTTATGTCGGGGAGGGAAAGATAATCATGTATAGCTATGTAAAACAAACGATTAGCTACAGTATGTTTTTTTTATTTTTTTTAAGTGTTAATTCAATCCATTACATTTTACTCAATCTACTCTAAAAAAGAAAAGGCATGCATTTGTGTCTAAAGTTTAAGCTTTAGTGTGACACTGGAGCTGTGAAGTTATAGTCTGATGGTTTAGAGATGAATTCGCATGTCGTAGCTCCATTGCAAACTTCATATACCAAACATGTTTGAGCTAATGAACAGTGTAAATTGCATTATTTGTCCATAGTGACTACGTAAGACACTATCCATCCATCCATCTAGCCATCCATTTACTGTATCCATCTATCTACTGTATCCATCCATCCATCCATTCATTTACTGTATCCATCCATGCATCCATCCATCCATCCAGCCATCCATTTACTGTATCCATCTATCTATCTATCTACTGTATCCATCCATCCATCCATCTATCTCCTGTATCCATCCATCCATCCATCCATCTACTGTATCCATCCATCCATCTACTGTATCCATCCATCCATCTATCTATCTACTGTATCCATCCATCCATCTATCTATCTACTGTATCCATCCATCCATCCATCTATCTCCTGTATCCATCCATCCATCCATCCATCTACTGTATCCATCCATCCATCCATCTATCTATCTACTGTATCCATCCATCCATCTATCTATCTACTGTATCCATCCATCCATCCATCTATCTCCTGTATCCATCCATCCATCCATCCATCTACTGTATCCATCCATCCATCTACTGTATCCATCCATCCATCTATCTATCTACTGTATCCATCCATCCATCTACTGTATCCATCCACCCATCCATCTATCTACTGTATCCATCCATCCATCTATCTTCTGTATCCATCCATGCATCTACTGTATCCATTCATCCATCTATCTATCTACTGTATCCATCCATCCATCTATCTACTGTATCCATCCATCCATCTACTGTATCCATCCATCCATCCATCCATCCATAAATTTACAGTATCCATCCATCTATCTACTGTATCCATCCATCCATCCATCCATCCATCTATCTACTGTATCCATCCATCCATCCATCCATCTATCTACTGTATCCATCCATCCATCCATCCATCTATCTACTGTATCCATCCATCCATCTATCTACTGTATCCATCCGTCCATCCATCTATCTACTGTATCCATCCATCCATCCATCCATCTATCTACTGTATCCATCCATCCATCTATCTACTGTACCGATCCATCCATCCATCTATCTACTGTATCCATCCGTCCATCCATCTATCTACTGTATCCATCCGTCCATCCATCTATCTACTGTATCCATCCATCCATCTATCTACTGTATCCATCCATCCATCTATCTACTGTATCCATCCGTCCATCCATCTATCTACTGTATCCATCCATCCATCCATCCATCTATCTACTGTATCCATCCATCCATCTATCTACTGTACCGATCCATCCATCCATCTATCTACTGTATCCATCCGTCCATCCATCTATCTACTGTATCCATCCGTCCATCCATCTATCTACTGTATCCGTCCATCCATCCATCCATCTATCTACTGTATCCATCCATCCATCTATCTACTGTATCGATCGATCCATCCATCCATCTATCTACTGTATCCATCCATCCATCCATCCATCCATCTATCTACTGTATCCATCCATCCATCTATCTACTGTATCCATCCGTCCATCCATCTATCTACTGTATCCATCCGTCCATCCATCTATCTACTGTATCCATCCGTCCATCCATCTTCTATAGCACTTATCCTACAGGGTCATGGGGAACCTGGAGCCTATCCCAGGGAGCATCGGTCACAAAGCAGGGTACACCCTTGACAGGGTGCCAATCCATCGCAGGTACTTAAGAGATGACAGCTATTAACACTGTTAGAATCCATATTAAGTCTATGCTATTGTTATTCAGATAAACTTACACAGGTGTCATGCTGGCACAGCAGGTCAGGTTTCCCCCAGGGTTTTCAAAAATGAGCCAGTAAGTGGTCTGGCAGCTCTAAATTGCCCCTAGATGTGAATGAATGTGAGGATGTGTGTGTGCATGGTGCCATGTAATGAATTCACAGCTGTTGTTCACTGCTCCTGGGATTTCTGAAACGGGTAAAAACTTGTCCCAATTGTATTATTATCGGAATATTAGTATTTATGTAGTAGTATTAGGTTTTTGGTAAAAGTCTTTAGTGTATTTAATGGCAAAATGCTGTAATATTTATGCAGTGGCTTACACTTGTTAAGTTTTGACATAATTCTGAGTTCTATTAAATAAATAAATAATTATAAATAATAAATGTCATCTCTGAATATGTAGATATTCTAGATATTTTGTGCTAGTCATCAGAAGGTTGTGAGTATGAATCAGAGTGCCAGTTCTGGTATTCGCAGTCGAGATGCTCTGTGCTTGGTCTCTATTCTGCCTCACTTGACTAGCTTTATATAAAATCATCTGCCAAATTTGATTACTTTAAACTCTATTGTGCACAGAGTACAAGTATTTCATCTGTGGTACTCCTGCTGTATGTGTAGATTAAAATCCCTGAACCTCAGCTTGTCCCTAGCTTGTCTATTAACTGCATTGTCCTGAAGTTGAATTTTAGGATATTTTAGTGGCATTTCAAGACTTAATCTAATCCAAACACCAAAATCCAATCACTTTAAACACACTGGCACTAATGCTTTTCCCTTGTGATAACAGATATCAAACTTTATTTTCTCATAATTAATCTTGTAATAAGAGGAGCTGTGACTCAGTAACTGCCTACATCTCTTCGATTAATTCTATGCTGCAGGTTCATGGTGTAGCGCCGGAAAACGTTACATAAGGAAGACTCCTTTGCGTTACTCAGGGCCAACAGATAAACTCTTGCAACAGTAAGAAGGTCTTATGTGCGCTGGGCACATTTTTTACGTAGGCACTCCAATGAGAAAACATGCAGTGAAGCAAGAATGTTATCTGTCTCCCAATGAACTTCAGTCACAGACGTCACTCTCTGAAAACTAGGACGTTGACTGGTTTTAACGTGTTTACCTGCTTCCTGCTTTTAGATGAAGGTAACTTGATTAGCATTAGCATTATTTAATGTCATGATATCATAAAATGATAAATCAATACAGTTATACGTTTACTCTTTACATAAGTGCAGAGGGATTAATATAACTTGATATTGACTTGTGTCTGTAGGCGTTACACCTAATTTGATTTTAAACTGATTCAAATACACTATAGGGCCAAAAGTTTGTGGACACCTGGCCCATCACACCCAATACGTGCTTGTTGAACAGTGCTTGTTCCAGATTTATTCCTTCTTTGCTGTTATAATAAGCTCCACTCTTCTGGGAAGGCTTTCCACTAGATTTTGGAGCGTGGCTGTGGGGATTTGTGATCATTCAGCTATAAGAGCGTTAGTGAGATCAGGCACTGATGTTGGGATGTTGAGGAGGGCTGGGGTGCAATCTGGGGCGTTCCAGTTCATCCCAAAGGTGTTTGGTGGGGTTGAAGGTCAGTGTTCTGTGCAGGACAGTCAAGTTCTTCTACTCCAACCTTGGCGAACCATGTCTTCATGGAGCTCGCTTTGTGCACAGGGGCATTGTCATGCTGGAACAGATTTGGGCATCTTAGATCCCGTGAAGGGAAATTATAATGCTACAGCATACAAAGACATTCTATACAGTTGTGTGCTTCTAACATTGTAGCAACAGTTTGGGGAAGAACCACATATGGGTGTAATGGTCAGGTGTCCACAAACATTTGGCCATATAGTAAGTATGTATATATATATATATATATATATATGCATCATGTGCAAATAAAATTTTTCCATTGTGTGATGTAAATGATTTTGTAATTGTATTATAACTATATATCATGGGAACACATGGGCGCTCCTATCATACAAGGTTTTTGTGTGTGTGTTTGTTACACTGCAAACATATTTTAGAATATATTTTCATGTATATTTAATATATAGGGCTTTATCTATTATTGTTCATTATACAACTAAAATAATAAGATAGAACCTTTCTATCACTCTAGACATGTTTTATATTAATTGTAAGTAAGGAAATTGTCTTATTCTATTGGTAGATATGCTGAGTTTGACTTAACTGGGATTTCAGAAATCGGAATTACATAATTTTTGACCTACAAAGAGGGAAAAAATTATATACGAATATATACAGTGAAAATCGTTTAAAAGTAGTGTGTTTTTTTTTCATACTGATGCTGTGAGCAGGCATGTTGATTTGATCACTTGCTGAACTCGGAGTTGAGGAGACCATCCTGTTTCCAAGTAAGAATTCAGTGTTGGGGAGGTTTTTCCTAGTCAGAGGTCTGAGTTATGAGTTTTAGTTGTATCAATAGTTTTGCTTAATTAAAAAAAAATTAAATGCATAAAAATAGAAAAATGATCTCCTGATAGAATGAGTAGCTTATAAGTTAATTACTATTATTATTATTAAAAGTTAATTACTATTATTATTAAAAGTAAAATATCTAGAAATGTGCTGTCTAAAAAAAAAAAAAAAAAAAAATTATGCCTAGAAATTTCACCAATAAAACTTGCAACATTAAAAATGTCTATCAGAAGACATTTGTACTATTTTTATGATTTTATTTTACCTGATGCAATTACTTAAAAGTAAAGTCAAATGGTATAGAAATGGGTTGTCTAGGAATTTTTTTTTAAAATGTCTAGCATTATATGAGATACAATAAAAGTCATACCAGATACGCACACCATCCACATCATGAGTATTTGCTCATAATATGCAGTAAACATCACTCCACTGGGCGTCCAATCGTCCTTTTAATACCCGGAGTGCTTGGTCCCAGAGTTGAGCATTGATTGGCTGCGAGCTCGGTCGAGCCTCCTGCCCTGTTGGAAATAAGGTCAAGCAAACAGCAAATCTGTGTAATTTAGTTAATAAACATGCAAGAATAATCCTTAACCTTTGTACAACAGTTAATTGGTGTCCGATTTAACACACTGTAAGACAAACACCTTGTAACAAATCTGTCTCAGTGAAAAGCAACAATAAATCATAGTACAGTAGATCATTCATTTTCCTGCTAAAAAAAGTGCAGCTCTTACAAATTCCTAGAGAAAGGTGTTTTTAGCTTTTGTGAAATGTGTGTGCGTGCGTATCTGAGCCGGCGCTGAAGTGGACATTGACACTCTTGTGTGTGGGTGGACTTTGAGTTCAGTTGTGATTGCAGAGAAACGCCTCTCCGAGTGTCTGCAGAAATGATGGATTATATAAAGAGGGAGAGATTAATCTGCCTTTCTCAAGGTTTAATCCAAACTGTCTGCTGCAGACACAAAACTACTGCCATCTCCAAAGGGATTACGTACCTGAGGACTAGACCGAAAAATGTAAGTAACACCTCGTTCTTCTCTTTCTCTAAATTCTCATAACACACTCGGTGAACTTTTCCTCAGCATGGATTAGATCTGGTTTTAATTCCAGACGATGATCAATCTAAATTACAACACCACTACCTCCTCCAGGGTCGGGGGTTTGATTCCCACCGTGGCTCTGTGTGTGCAGAGTTTGCATGTTCTCCCCGTGCTGCGGGGGTTTCCTCCGGGTACTCCGGTTTCCTCTCCCAGTCCAAAGACATGCATGGTAGGCTGATTGGCATGTCCAAAGTGTCCGCAGTGTATGAATGGGTGTGTGAGTGTATATGTGATTGTGCCCTGCGATGGACTGGCACCCTGTCCAGGGTGTACCCTGCCTTGTGCCCCATGCCCCCTGGGATAGGCTCCAGGTCCCACGTGACCCTGTAGGATAAGCGGTATAGAAGATGGCTGGATGGATGGACGGACAACACGACTACAAATTCACCATCCAGTCACACTTAATCTGAGTTTGGGAAAAGGGAAGACTACAAACTGCTTTAGTATTATAATCATTATAGTATTTAAATATTTTTTTTAATTGAAGAAAACAGAACAGGCTATGTTTTTAACATTTATCAGATATACAGAAGTTTCTTAAAGCCTGAATGCACTATTTGAATTTTTTTAACTGAACTGATACTTATTATTAAAAAATGTAAAACTCTGACAAATCTTTTTGTTTGTTTGTTTTTGTTTTGAGAAATCCATGTATGAAACTGAATTATATTTGCACATAATTTGTTTATTTCTTTTAATAACTTGATGTAAATGATTTTGTAATGGTATTAATATTACATTAAATTGGAACACATGGATGCTCCTAAGACACACTGTGTCACACCCTCTGTCTCCTAATGTCTAATGCCTGATATTCACTCAATTTGTAGATTTTCTGTGTGTTACATTGTAGACATTAGAGGAATAACAAGGATTGTAATGCACTATTAATAAAACTATTACACCAATTTCTGGAAACGTTGACATTTGCATGAAATTGCCATATTTTAAAGTCAGCGTAGGGGGAAGGTGTGACTCAGGTTGTTAATGGCTAGATATAGATATATGTTCAGTTTGATTAATAAATCTGTTGTATTGTATTATCACTGCTTGAAAACTATACTTGGATACAACCTTGTGATTCTGTTCTCTGTGTCTGTAGCTGTGATCATGGTGGGACTGAAGCCATCTGATGTTCCTCCTCCTTTGGGAGTGAAGGTACTGAGTGCAGGTACAGCCGCCTGCATCGCCGATCTTGTCACCTTCCCTCTGGACACGGCTAAAGTCCGGCTACAGGTACATACACACACACAGTCCAGTGCTGTGCATTAGTGTCTAGTTTGAACTGTATCCTGTGACATACCATTTGAACCTTTTGAACCTATATTGATTTGCAAAGTGTCTCATGAACTGCTTAGCGTCAGTGAAACAGTTTGGGTATCAGGGTATGTGACCTTTCAGGTTAAAGACTAACCGATATACAATAGTAAGATACTTAGATATATCATATTCTCCTCGTGTCTACGCTTTCCTCCCACTTCCCAAAAACATGCTGGCAGGTTTTGGTGAGTATTAACTGCCTCTAAGTCTGAATGAGTGAGAGTGAGAGGGTGAGGGAGGGAGAGAGAGAGAGAGTGAGAGAGAGGGGGTGAAGGAGAGAGGGAGGGTGAGAGAGAAACAATGAGAGAGAGAGGGTGAGAGAAACAATGAGAGAGGGAGGGTGAGAGAGAAACAATGAGAGAGGCTGAGAGAGAAACAATGAGAGAGAGAGGGTGAGAGAGAAACAATGAGAGAGAGAGAGTGAGAGAGAAACAATGAGAGAGAGAGGGTGAGAGAGAAACAATGAGAGAGAGAGAGGGTGAGAGAGAAACAATGAGAGAGAGAGAGTGAGAGAGAAACAATGAGAGAGAGAGAGTGAGAGAGAAACAATGAGAGAGAGAGGGTGAGAGAGAAACAATGAGAGAGAGAGAGGGTGAGAGAGAAACAATGAGAGAGAGAGAGAGAGGGTGAGAGAGAAACAATGAGAGAGAGAGAGAGAGGGTGAGAGAGAAACAATGAGAGAGAGAGGGTGAGAGAGAAACGATGAGAGAGGGTGATAGGGTGAGAGAGAAATGATGAGAGAGAGGGTGAGAGAGAAACAATGAGAGAGGGTGAGAGAGAAACGATGAGAGAGAGGGTGAGAGAGAAACAATGACAGAGAGAGGGTGAGAGAGAAACAATGAGAGAGAGAGCGGGAGAGAGAGCGAGTGGGAGAGAGAGAGAGAGAGAGCGAGAGAGCGAGAGAGACAGAGGGTGAGAGGGAGAGAGAGAGCGAGAGACAGAGAGACAGAGGGTGAGAGGGAGAGAGAGAGCAAGAGTGTGTGCATGGTGCCCTGCTCTCCACAGTGTATTTCCTCCTTACACCCAGTGTTCGTGGGATCACCCTTACCAGGATAAAGTTATTATCATTGCCAGTATAACTGGGTTAATGGTGGTGTAGTTGGGATTATTAGTTGACTTTAACATCTTGAAATATGCAAAAATGTTCCTTAATGTGTGCATGAAAACATTACATTACATTCTGCTGAGGCTACAACCACAGGAGAATTTTTTTTTCTTAGAAACATCCTTTGACACACACATGCTCCATGTGCAATATTCAATATTTAGCTAATAATCCCAGTAAAGCAGTCCGTCCGGTCTCATGTCCGAGATTTCCTACATACTCTCTGATTTGTGCCTTTTCCTGTTTTGTGTTCAGATCCAGGGTGAGAAGGTGGCAGTAGAAGCTACCAAGAACATCCGTTATCGTGGTGTGTTTGGGACGATCAGCACCATGGTGCGGACAGAGGGGCCTCGGTCACTCTATAACGGCCTGGTGGCCGGCCTACAGAGACAGATGGCCTTTGCATCTATACGAATCGGCCTCTATGACAACGTCAAGAGCTTCTACACAGGAGGCAAAGACAGTGAGTGAGATTAAAGGGCAAACTAAAATATATATATTTTATCGGTAATATTTATGCACACAAAAATGAACAAAAACTACATTAACCAGATAAGACCTAGGGATTGCATTCATACAGTTTCCTTTTCCTGAATACATGTTAAAAATTGTATGAAGGTATAATTCTATAGTTTGTGGTTATATTTTCACCTCACATCAATAATATAACAACCAGGACATTTTAAAAACAGGGATTTCAAGCTTTATATTGAAATCTAACAGAAAATTGTCTTTATTTCTTATTTATTAAGCCCATTCATTCCATCTACAGACCCCAATATAGGTATCCGCATCCTGGCCGGCTGCACCACAGGGGCGATGGCCGTTTCCATGGCTCAGCCCACAGACGTGGTGAAAGTGCGCTTCCAGGCCCAGATGAACCTACAGGGAGTCGCTCGTCGCTACAATGGGACCATGCAGGCGTACAGACAGATCTTCCTTCAGGAAGGCCTCCGTGGACTCTGGAAAGGTCAGTGGAGTAATCTGTACAGAAACTGTATGTTTTATTGTGAGATAAGAAAGCGTATTCACCCTGTTGTGTTTTTAATTGTACACCGTGTCAGTGTTCTATTGGTGACCGATGTTACTGACGAGAGATTCTCAGTCGTGGTCACGGAATTGCTGCAGAGCAGGTTTCCCTGTTTTTCTCGCTCTAAAACACTCAGCAAGTTATTAATAAACCTTTCATCAGGTAAAATAGTGTGCTATTCCTGTTTTCACAGAACTCTCCAATGAGAGTCTCAAGGCAGCTGCTCGACGTTTAATATGTTACTATTTAGGATGAGACTTGTAAGGTGTTCTTCTAGAGCTTTATCCATTTTAACTGAAACCTAACCCTGGAAAGTTGTGCTGTTTTTTTTCTGATTAGACTAGATTTAGATTAGACTAGACTAATTTTTAGTCATTTCTCACATTTCTTCACTAAACATTTCAATAGTAAACATTTCTCAATTCACATATGTATTTTTTTGGTTTATAAAACAAAAATAGAGCTAAAATATGTCACCCAGATGAGGACGGGTTCCCTTCTGAGTCTGGTTCCTCTCAAGGTTTCTTCCTCATATCACATTAGGGAGTTTTTCCCTCACCCCCGGCTTGATCATTATGGATAAATTCACACACTTAAAATCTGTATCCTGTGTTTATATATTTCTGTAAAGCTGCTTTGAGACAATGTCCGTTGTTAAAAGCGCTTTTATATATTGAATATAGGGTTATCAGAAAACGTTTGATATGTTAATTCATATATAAATACTGCAAGTTCAACAACTTCACTTAGACTTCCATTAGAAATTTGATTAGAGGTTTGATGTGTTGGAGTACTTATTTATGAATTGGAGTGCAGGGAATTCCGAACTACCATGGTAAAACCTTGGATTAGACTATAAAAATGTCTAAATCAAATGATAGAGTTATAGAAAAAAAACTACAATTAAAGCCTCAGGACTTGCTGAAATCGCATTACCTGTAGTACTGTTTTGCTGGATTGACTTCATTCATTATTAATGTGAAAGTAAATGAAAGTTTCCTCCAAAAAGCATGCTGGTAGGTGTACTGGTGACTCTAAATTGTCCCTTGGTGTGAATGAATGTGTGAGTATGCGTGTGTATGGTGCTCATGTGTAGTCCTGCCTCGTACCCAGTGTTAAAGTGAGTACTGATGATGAAGTAAAGAATGAAATATTCTAATAATGCATTTCATTATCTTTCAGGAACGCTACCCAACATCACCAGGAATGCCTTGGTCAACTGCACAGAGCTTGTGTCTTATGATCTGATCAAAGAAGCCATTCTTGGACACAAGTTGATGTCAGGTACGTGTGCTTAAAAAGAATTCACTCAAAATGCTGAAATGACTGACGTGTCACCTATGCTTATTAGCTAACAATGCTAATAATAAAACAGACATTGGGTGCATTTCATTATTAGCAATTCAGCATTATTCCCACTGTTGATCTGAGATCAGATTAATCTCCAAACCTGTCACTGGTTAGCACACACACAGGACAAAGCATCCGATTCCAGTTGAAGCCAGTTTAATCGACCAAAATCCAACAGCAGCATCTGTTTACGTCTAAGACTGATTGGCCAAAATACACACACCTCCTGTTCTCTATCCAGCCTATCCACAAGAACGTCTTGTGAGATAAAACATCCTGTGAGATAGACAGTAGAAGTCTTTTATTGCTCCATTCACAAGATACCTATATAACGCCATGTCGGTGTGCAGAGGTTTATAAGGCAACCTTTGTCACTTGAACTTTATACTGTAGGTTATATTACTGATCAGGTTAAAAATGAGGTTACATAATGAAATAATTATGATACAGTTACATAATGATAATCGTAATGATAGCGGAATAGTGACTGGTATCCAGTCATCTCCTGTGGGCATTTTAAATTTATATTAAAATTATTTCATTATTGAAGAAGCAGTATGGTTTTTTGTTTAAGTATCGTTTTTGAATATTTTAAAAGTGTTTTTGAAATATCTGTGACAACACAGATTTAATAATTAAAAAATAAATAACTAAAATATAGATTTAATCCACCATTTATATTTAAACTGTGATCTTATAGAACACCTGCATATACTGTACACTACTTCTCTTTATTTGGTATAAAATGAGCTTTTAGCAACAGTCTGCTGAATATTAATTATATAGATTTTTTTTTAATAGGCCAACAGAAGTGGAATGCAAAAAAAAAAAAAAAAAAAGTTTCTTAGGTGACTCATTGAAGGACAAAGCATGTTGTTTGCAGATGTTGCCTATGCAGATGTTCTCTGATGTTTTGCAGCATGTGCCAGGTATTGCTGAATGCTGATAGGACAGGGTCATAGGTGTGAACCTCAAAAACACTGTATTCTGCGTAATCAGCTTCACAGAAGTACACTGTTGCTTAACCTGTTAGATTATATAACAGCACATGGAGAAAGCCAAGCATGGATTTTCTATTCATTAATATTTGCCTATGTGACTATGCAAAACTGGGGAAATGGATAACAGATAGCATGCGCATCAGCAGATAGTAGATGTTCAGCAATATCAGCGTTACTGTGCTATAGCCACAGTTCCCTATAAAACCTGGAACCAGAACATGACTGCCTATTGAATAGTATCAATGGATTTGAATCAAAATTATAAGATTTGCTCAAAAAATAAATTTGAGACCATAAAGCTTTATGCCTATTGAGTAATGAACTTAAAAAAAAAAGTATCATTAGTCCAGAATGATAGTTTTAAGTGCAGGTCATACCAGTCTTGACTAGTATTAGCCAACAACCTAGCCTAGCTTTTTATCTAGATTACATTTATCATCATCATCAGTAATAAAGATGAAATAAAGATTGCTTTGGCATTGAGGAGGTTGTTTGTCTTCACTTTGGAGGCAGAAAATCAAGACAAGAGGAAGGAGCTGCTTGTATAATATGACTGTATGTAGCCACGGTTTAAATGAGACCAGTCCATGACAGATACGCTATATGGCCATACGTTTGTGATCATCAAACCCTTCACACGCTGTTGCCACGAAGTTGTAAGCACACAATTTTGTAGAATGTCTTTGTATGCTGTAGCATTATAATTTCCCTTCACTGGAACCAAGAGGCCCAAAACTGATCCAGCATGACAATGCCCTTGTGCACAAAGTGAGCTCCAACATCAGTGCCTGAGCTCACTAATGCTCCTGTGGCTGAATGAGCACAAATCCCTACAGCCATGTTTCAAAATCTAGTGCTTCCTGGAAGAGTGGAGGATATTATAACAGCATAACGGAGGACTAAATCTGGAATGGGATGCTCAACAAGCAAATATGGACGAGATGGTCGCATGTCCATATAGTGTACTCCACACAGATGAACATCTGAAAACAGATCTGTTATCTCTGGCTACATTGCAAAGTTCAAATATTAGCATAAAAAGAAATTGATCAGATTGAACAATCGCCAACACCACGGAGATGCACCCTCATTATTCGAGAGATTAAAAAGCCTTTGTCACTCTGCTCTTTTCTAAAAAGTTGCTCAAAACTATTTATCCAAACTATTAAATATTGCTTGCAATTGTGCATTTTACATAAACAAGCGTTTTGTGTAGCTTATATTATTATTAAACTATCACAACTCCACTTACTGTCTACCGATCCATTACAGATAACCTGCCGTGCCATTTCGTCTCTGCGTTCGGCGCCGGCTTCATCACCACCGTCATCGCCTCTCCCGTGGACGTGGTGAAAACTCGATACATGAACTCTCCTCCTGGTCAGTACAAAAGTGCCGTCAACTGTGCCTGGACCATGATGACCAAAGAAGGGCCTACAGCCTTCTACAAAGGGTAAGATAAACCCTCACACACATTCTTACTCATTTCAGTCTGTCCACCAATCAATCAATCAATCAATCAATCGAATAACCAGTTATAATAACCACTTTGGAATGAATAGTAATTAAATTATTAATTTAAAAAAAATGAACAAATTATTATTATTAAAGCAATTTTGTAATCAGTCAGTCAAGACTATTGTACATCTTTAGTTTTGCACTGGAGCTACAAGGCTAATGTACATTTCCAAGTAACAAAAATCATCCAAAGAATTGAGATTTTCACTTTCTTGCTAGCTACATCTGGGTGTGATGGGCCGTATACTGTGTTTTCCGAAATTCCATACTTTTCCAGAACCCTGGATTCACATACATGTCATGTTTTATACCAAATCGAGGTGAAATCAATGCCTGCTATAACCAAACCTCCACCAGTTTCAGTTGTGGTATATCTGACATTGGTGTGTTTCTGTCCATTTCCTTCTAGATTTGTGCCTTCCTTTCTCAGACTGGGATCATGGAACGTCGTCATGTTTGTGTCGTTCGAGCAGCTGAAGAGAGCCATGATGGCCTCTAAAAAGAAGATGGAAGCCACCATGTAGAGAAAAAGACTGCCGCTTCCATGTGAAAAGCACTGACTCGCTGAACAAGCTGCCATTTGTACTGCTGAAGGAAAAAATGTAACTTATTAGTCTGAACTAAAGGAAAAGAGGATGAATGCTCACCCTAAGCGTTAGTCTATACAGCGTTTTTGAGAGAGATGAAAGCATAGCCAGTTCATGTTTACTGCATGATAAGAATGATGCTTTCTCTCAGGGCCTGGTGTGTGTGTGTGTGTGTGTGTGTGTGTGTATAAAGCATTATGATGTACAGGTCCAGTGGTGCTGCGGTAGCTGGTGGATGATGAAAAGCCATATTCTGCACTTTTTTCCACTTTTTACGCCCCTTTTTTCCACTAAACTACTGTGTGTACAATGTGGCTTTACACACAACACTGCCCATAAGATGTCTTTGTTTTTTTTTTAAATAATTATTATGAATACAAATGAATCCTTTGTTTAAAAAAGGACAGTGTTTTTAATTTATATTGAACTGTTTACTGTATGTCTACTCACCGCTCGATTGCTGCAAGCTTGCAGGAAAAATGTGCAAGCCCCACCGTAAGCTATGACAGCAAACGACCTGAAACGTAGCCTAGCAAAGTCCATTTCTAAAATAAATACATATTTAGGTAAAGTACACTGAATGCTTTACAGCCTCTTGTTTGTTGTTTTCATTTGGGTCTCTCAACTCCATATCTACTTACCCCCTTCCTCCACCTACCTCAACCACATCTTCTGACTTCCAATTTGAACATATTGCAAATATAAAACAACACATATTTAACCATTAATCCATTTATTAACATTAGCCATGTAGCCAGCTGTACAAAGCAACTGTAATACAGGGGACATTAGATACATAAACTCTGCTAAACGCCTATACTTTGTTAAGTTTAGCAGACTTAAAGCAATAGTTTGGCCAAAAATTTTAATTCACGTGTTGCAACATAAATGTAGCCGATCAGATCAGCCAAGAACGTGTTTGGTGTCCACAGGTTGCTTCTTTAAAGTAATGAGGCAAATGTGACGAATATGCAATGAAAGCTAACTCTAAAGTCACTCGTCGTCTCATCCAAGTCGCTCATGTCGCCTGTACAGTAGATTCTCTGGTGGGCGTGGCCTGTCCAGTTTTTTATTTTTTAAGTTCTGTTGAGAACGGTAGTAGCCAAAATGTACAGCATACAGCTCCCTATACAATTTATACACGGCACTTGGGGTATTTAAGTTTGATTTACATTTACAGTTACGTGGCAGATCAGAGACACAAGCCAACTCGCCAGACGCACCGACGATCGCCGCTCCTTCCTTAAAAGCTTTTCTTTTCTTCAAATGTCTCTGTGCACATTTAATATGAAGTCATATAAGAGAAGATGAGATGAAACCACAAGTCTACATTTTCCTTCTATGTTTATGCATCAAACTAATGCACTGGGGACTAACTGCACATACAGTGCATCAGGAAAGTATTCACAGGGCTTCACTTTTTCCACCTTTTGTTATGTTACAGCCTTATTCCAAAGTGGATTAAATTCATTATTTTCCTCAAAATTCTACAATCAATACCCCATAATGACAATGTGAAAGAAGTTTGTTTGAAATCTTTGCAAATTTATTAAAAATAAAAAACAAAAAAAGCGACGCCGTAGTGTTGGTCGGAGGAATCATTCAAGCCAATTCGATTTGGATAATCGGAAATGTTGCTTGCTTCACTGTCGCTGAAATCGTGGCTCCATATCACAATCACATGCCTGTCGCTTGCTAGTGTGGACATCTACAGTTCAGCATCATGTAGGTGTAGATCGTCGCATACTCGCCTCAAATTGTTCAGTATTCAACAGATTTGCTTGGATGCTATTACACTTTATGATGTTGCAGCGAGAAATACATCAGTAGCTCCATCTTGAAGCTGTTTTTTTGTCTTCCTTAGCACATAGTTTGGTGTTACTTGGTGCAAACAATGCCTCAGGTATGAGAACCTAACTCTAAAATGATAACGAAAATGAAAACAATGCTGACACGTAAATTATATCTTCTTTTTTTTTTTCAGGAAAGTGTGGGCACAATGCTAAAATCAGACACTATAAGGTTCCCTTATTTGTTAGCAGACACCTGCAAAGAGTATCCCTGATTTAAAAAAAAATATATAATAATTTTAAGCCAAACTATGACTTTAAAAATAACTCCAGTACCATACAGCATTTTCACTGTTACTGATTACAGAATAACACATCAAATACATAAACAAACCGTTAATGTCGGTTATAAAGCTAGTGTTCGGTAGGGCTAAACGTATTAGCGAACGCATTAAAACATGCAAAAACACATTGAATTGTCCATGTGCAAGACAATTTAACATAAAACAAGTTTCAATTGGATCATATGCGACTTTCCCTATCGTCATAAATATCAAATTCCTGAGATGAACACTTAGGAAACTGACAGGAACCATAAATATAACTCAAATTTCAAGTATTAGGAGAATTGTTAATCATTTTATAGTATGTCCAAAATAAAAATCCTACTAGTAAATAGTGGTGAGAATTCGGCTCTACAGTATAGCATTGTGCTCAGGAAGGATCTTCAGGTTTATAAATCTGCTACTTGTTACTGTGTTTAAAAACAGGAAGCATAGGAGAGGGATGTGCTTCAAAGCTATTATTCAGTCATCTTTTTTGGTTAAATCAGTCACAGAACAAAAGACTCTCAGTCATCTGGGCATTTTTTAGATTCAAGCTTTAAGATGAGGGAGACCTCCGGCTCCAGAAGGAACCCTTTCACCTTGTCGTGGAACTTCTCTCTGTAGATGTTAAACTCCATGATGCTCGCAGGCTTTTCTTCCACCCAGAACTTATCAAACTCGTATGCCAGGTAACCTAAAAAGAAAGAAACAACACAAAAACATCTCGTTTGGAAAGCGGTAGCTCAGTGGTTAGTCGTTCTTGATAAGATCCTCTACCAAATGCCATAAATGTAAATGCGTGTAATATATTTATAGCAATACAGACAATGCTAAAATCCACAAAAGACTCTTTTGAATATTTTTGGATGTTAGCGTTAGTATCAGAATATCATTAAAAAGTTATTATAGCATCACACGGTTCAATTCTCCATCAAAATGCAACAACCTCTTCTGTTTTTTTTTTTTTAAATCAGCAAGCATTTATAAACAGTTATGAAAGTTAAACCTTGGAGTTGAATGCCACTTCAGTGGTATTTAACCTGAAAATTATTCACTGAAGAAAAGAAAAAAAAAAGAAACCCCACACAGATAGTAATCCCTCCATTTTCTATATCGCTTATCCTACAGGGTCACAGGGAACCTGGAGCCTAATCCAGGGCGCATCGGGCACAAGGCGGGGTACACCCTGAACGGGGTGCCAATCCACAGATAGTAATCTTTAAAACAAATTAAGAACAACAAAAATGAATGGAGAATTATACAACGAAGCAATATTTTTTTCCTCTAAGCAGACACTATTTTGGGGGATATAGTGCATTTAATAATTGATCAAATACGCTCATTTTTATCCCAGCTCTGTCTTAATCCATTTTTAGAGAGAATACCTCCAGCACGGCATCACCAAAATGGCTATTAATAATTTTTGGCCTCCTGATTAGCAGTCTATCATGCAGTATACAGAAGATGGGTTGAATTCAAAAATGTAATATTACTGTTTTGACTGCTTTTCCGTCGAATAGTGTACATAATCGCGGCGCACAGAAAAGTAATCACTCGGGGTGTTTGGTTGTAATCATGGCAAAAACATTTGTGAGTTAAAAAAATAAACCTTACAATAAACGTAACTTTTTAAAAAGACATAAATGGCATAATGTAGCTGCCCTTTTTTTTGCTTTTGTGTCCTGGGTAAACGTGTTGAATTCCTAGCGCAAGACTAGGACTCACTCAGGGAGACTACTAGTGAGACTGCACCCCCTCTAGTGAATAAATTATGAATCGCTTAATGAATGAAGCACACCTTGTTTACTGAGGGTGAGCTGTAGTCATGCATTATATTTAATTATTTCTTTTTTACTTTATCTTGTAATCTAATGTCCCATTGAGAAGTGCTTACATCCCCCACAATCCCCCCCACGGACCGCAAAAACCACTGGGTCACGCGTATGTAGAAGTGTATGTAAGACAAGTAGGGTTTAAAGGTTAATAAGCTAACTCACAGTAAAGCTGGTGGAAGTGGTGCATGTGCGGTTTCCCTGCCACAGTGTTGTAGAAGTGAGGCTTCAAAGCACCGCTCCTCAGTAAACTGTAGGCCATCTCAGTCAGGTTAATACCCACTATGGCGTACGAGTACCTGTGTGGAGAAACACACCAACCGTTAGAATGTAATATTTCATTGAAGTCTGAAAGAAAACAACACATGTTAGGGGAGAGCCTTTAATGTAATTAAATAGGTAAAAGACTAAAAATGATTTACCCCAGAGAGGGATGATTGGCATGGGACAGGACGTGCCATGCTGCTTTATTGTAGTTCTCACTGAAAAACCTTTTTTGACCAAACACACACACACACACACACACAAAAGCGTTCTCAACAGCACCAAAAACAACCGTGTATAAATCAGTTAAGTTCAGTTTGATTATTATTATTACTATTATTATTATTAACACAGATATTTCTGATGTTCTGAGACTTACACAAGGTTTACCAGGCCAAGCATGCCCATCCCTCTGAAGTCAGTCTTTGGGTCGTCACCTTGAAACCCGATGTCGCCCCACTGCTTGGTGACTCGAGATTCCAGCTTAACGGACGGCATCAGCAAATCCCACAACTAAGCCAGAAATCATTAAAACAACAATGTGGTTTGTTTTGGTATTGTTAGTTCATCTTCTCAAATCACTTAAAATATTCGAAATGTTCTTTTATTTACGTAATCTCCCATCTAAACGCCATGGTTTTCCCACCTCTGAACCTCTTCTGATTTTTAACCCCTTCAGAGATGGTCATGGTAACACACTATCGTGGAGTTAATTATTTTTAAGTGGCAATTACTTACTTTTCATTCATTAAACAGCACGTATTCTCTGCATACAGTTCAGTTTAACGTCGCCACAAGTTAGTTCTTATCATCACTTAGTACCGCAGCTGTAAGCAGTTGTTCCCTTTGCATTATCTTATACTCGATGTGTAACTTTACATTTCTAATGTATTTCTCCTGATTTCAGCCCAAATTTATGAACGCGATAAAAAAAATATATAACTGCAACAGATTTTTGAGTCAAGAGGAACAGGACAGTTGACCAACGTTTTAAGTCATTTCTCTTTTTCAACTGCACAATTAACAAATATATTAATTGCTGTTACATAAAAACTGATTCTTTTTATTGAGAGTTACTATGATTTTTGGTTTTTTATTTCCATCTACACTACCGGTCAAAAGTTTTTGTTTTTTCACCCTTTTTTTTTTTGTCACAAGACCGAGGCTCACAAATTCACAGGTCAAACATCACCTGGATAAATGCACTCCATACTCCAAGTAACCACTTCGAGAAGCAAATGCAGGTCTTGTGTCCCTGATCCTTTTCGGCTTCTCTTTCAGGTGAATTTTATTCGTGTTTGGTCTGACTGCTGCTAGGGCTGGGCGATATGTCAATATAATATTGCTATGGCGATAAATGACTTCACGATACACTTTTCTGAGATACCGTTGGTATGGTGATGTGTGTGTGTTTTTTTTTAATAATTACAAAATAAATGGTACTGACCAGATGCCATTGATTTGACTTTTTTTTTTAACATAATCTTTGACTTTGTAGGCATTAAAGTAAAGAATCATAAAACACAGTTTAACTTTTATTTTACTACTGTTTTACCTCCGGTTTGTTAACTAAATTATATATTGTGATACACATTATGTATCATAGAAATGCCCTCGAGTATCGTGATATAATATTTCTGTCATATCGCCCAGCCCTAGCTGCTGCTCTATCTGAGAAATCCTGCATCGCCGTAGAAAGGGAGGGAAAATTCATAGTAATGAATCTGACTGAAGGGTAATAAGAATCTCAAAAATCACACACCTTAAGAAGCATTTTCTCATGTTCTTCATTTTCCGAGTCAAACGTCACTTTTCTTAGCTCTTCAACTGTCGTGAACAGGGTGTTGTAGCCACTTATTTGTATGAGGCACTGATGAAGATTCACCTTAAACCTTCAATTGAAATAACAATGAATATCACGACAAGAGCGTCAATAAATCACTAACACTATGGTGGATTTTGAAAACAACGTTAACACCAAAGCGTGACTGAAACTATTTACGCTCTCTGTGTCTCTGAAAACGAGATCTATTGTCGTCACACTTACTTGGGATCTTTCTGCTCTTTGATATTCTTCTCTTTCACGATTTGTGTCACACAGCCCTCCACTGCATCTTCCTTCACATCCACAGCATCTTGCAGCACCTGAACAATACAAGGCATTTAATACAGTCTGAGAGAAGAAGTCACTCATACTGCGTTATAATCAGCATTACAACATGATGTTGCAGGGCTAATGTTCAGTATTCAGAATGGACTAACAAGTTCATATGCAAATCAAATTTAATTTAGGCTTTTTTTCGCCAAAAATTAAAAAGGTAAGAATCTTTACGTACTTCAGAGGAACTTTTTAGGTAATGTCTGAAAACTTCATTACAATTGTTAAATAACAAAAAATGAAAAGATGAACCGGTCCTACCCTACAATCGCACGACTTATTAATAAAATGCAATATTCATTAATAAGTTACATTTACAGATCGGTTTTAGTTTATTTTTTCCCCTCTGCTGAGAGATATAAATGTCATCTTTGAACCAAATTATCACTTATTTTGTGATAAGATTACATGTCTTTCTTTAATCCAAGCACATTTTCCAGGCAACTTATAAAAAAATAAATAAAATTAAACAATAATAAAAAAAAAGCAGCACTGGGAACATCATCCTTGTACACTAGCTAACCTGAAGAAAAAAACAAACAGAATAAACAGAATTTTAGACCCCGGGTTAGCCTTGACTAAGCCTAATGAGGCTCTAGCTTGAAACTGAATTTATTTATTACGCCGTTCTGTCTTGATCCGTTTTAAATAAAGCATCAATAAGTGATGTCACGGTGGAGAAATATATCTCACCTTGTTTTTTGAAGATTTCAAGGAGTTCTCTGAAATGAGAAAAAATACAGAGATCAAATTCTTCCTCGTTATTAATACAACTGACACGGAGATATACGCCAAGTCGTTATGCATATAAAGTACAGCAAACATGCATATATGAAAATATAATACAAAATATTTGCATCCAAAATTTTAAAACAAAATTGACTAATGAGATGCTGCAGTTTTCTTGATAAGAGAAATTGCTGAAAATATCTGGGTACGTCAATGATATTTGGTCATGCTTTTATGTATTGTATGATATTAGAATTAGAAATCCAGATGTTAAATTAAAACAAGCCTGAAGGATAGTACACTATATCTCCAAAAGTTTGTGGACACCTGACCATCACACCCATATGTGGGTCTTCCCTAAACTGTTGCCACAAAGCTGAAAGCACACAATTGTACAGAATGTCTCTGTGGGCTGTAGTAATGAACTTTTGTTTCACCTGTTCCA
The DNA here is from genome assembly GCF_023375685.1 of Ictalurus furcatus. Taxonomy (NCBI): domain Eukaryota; kingdom Metazoa; phylum Chordata; class Actinopteri; order Siluriformes; family Ictaluridae; genus Ictalurus; species Ictalurus furcatus. The sequence goes on along the minus strand of NC_071257.1, from coordinate 30,862,111 downwards.
TCATGACAATACCCCTGTGCACAAAGCGAGCTCCATGAAGACATGGTTCGCCCAGGTTGGAGTAGAAGAACTCGAGTGTCCTGCACAGAGCCCTGACCTCAACCTCACAGATCACATTTGGGATGAACTGGAACACCGACTGCAACCCTGACCTCCTCAACATCCCAACACCAGTGTCTGATCTCACTAACGCTCTTGTAGCTGAATGATCACAAATCCCCATAACCATGCTCCAAAATCTAGTGGAAAGCCTTCCCAGAAGAGTGAGCTTATAATAACAGCAAAGAGTGGACTAAATCTGGAATGGGATGCTCAAAAAGCACAGATGGGTGAGATGGTCAGGTGTCCACAAACTTTTGGCAAAAACCAACGTTTTTTTGTAGTCGCTGTGACTTTTATTAAGAAGTTCTCTGTTCTCAGACACCAGTGATAACAAGGACTCAATATCCATTCTCTTCTCTCTTCCATAATATTCTTCTTGTGTGTTTACGCTGGTTTTCAAAACAGCTTTCTGTGTTATAGTGTCACCAACCTCGCCCTTTTGGGCAACAGCAGCGGCTCGGGGCATGTGATCTAAAGCTCAGATCTAACTGGACAGCCCGTTTCATCACGAGACGACGGGGGAAAAAAATCCACACGCTGGTCGGAAAAAAAATCTTGCTTTATTGCGTCGGTTGTGAATAGCTCCACAAGGGTGTACTGTTTCGATTCAAGAGCGTCATCCATTCGCGTCGCTTAATCATGCTCGGTGTGAAAGGACCTTGAGCATGAAAGTTAAAGCTTTGGAAGGTGATCTGTTTGAGCAGAGTGTACAAATGAGGGGGTGAGAGCTGGACGGACTAAAGCGCCGCTGCATCGCTCTCTTTAGGTAGAGATGAAGTGAGGGCTAAATCCCAGCTGCATCTGCATCACTACCTGCAGGTAGTCAAATAGCATTGAAGGTGATGTAGGAAACCATTAACCAAAGTGAAAGTACAACAATTTTGAGGGAATGAAATTTAAACTAAAAATGTCAAGTTTATTATAAATTAAATAAATGGACGCTGATGATGATTATAAAGATTAATACACCTGTCAACCATAACATTAAAACCACTGACAGGTGAAGTGAATAACTATCTCATTACATTGAATGGTGAATAAGTATCTTGTGATTATCTCGTCACAGTGGCACCTGTAAAGGGGTGGGATATATTAGACAGCAAGTGAACAGTCAGTTCTCAAAGTTGATGTGTTGGAAGCAGGAAAAAAGGGCAAGCGTAAAGATCTGAGTGACTCTGACAAGGGGCAAATGGTGATGTCTAGACGACTGGGTCTCCAAAACTGCAGGTACCTTCCAAAAGTGGTCCAAAGAAGGACAACCGGTGAACTGGCAACATGGTCAAGGGCGCCCAAGGCTCATTGCTGAGTGAAGGCTAGCCCGTCTGGTCCGATCTGATTTTTAACGTTATGGCTGTTCAGTGTATGTGAGTGGTTCAGGGTGACGTTATAACAGTGTATTTACAGCTCAATATCTCACAGTGAGCCTCACCGATCCGTGTGGTCCTTGGTGCCCCAGGCTCATATCCGTGGCAGATCCGCTGCAGCTCGCATTTTCCAGTGATTTGTCTGAGAAACCATTTAAACCAGAACCGCAGAAAGGAGGTATACAGGTACTGCCAGATAGACCCCAACATCATCTTTAACACACACACACACACACAAACCTCAAAAAGGATAATCAGTCATGAAGAGCAAAGCTGTGTTACAGTTTTGTTTTTTTACAATCGCTAGGACCCATTTCTCAATACCCAAGTCACGTTTTCAAAACTCTTGAACACGGTGAGCACAACAGAGGAGTACGTATGCGAGAGGAAGATCAAGAGCTGTAATCTCAGATGAGATTAGGGTTACCGTAATTGATCATGTAATAAATCATGGTCTATCGATGAGAGAGGCTGGCGTGAGAGTGCCGCCAAAGGTGTAACGCTCAACAGTGGCATCTATTGTAAGGATTTTCTGGCAAAACAACAGGTAAAATGCGCGTTCTGAAAGGACGAGTGACTGAACATCACCCAGGATTCGAACCCAAGGCAACAGCATACCAGTCGAGAACTCTATCGCCTCCCCAACACACTTCCTTGTTTGACAAACAATTATAAATTGTTTATAATTGGTTATAATTCATCAACGCTTGTCTGAATCGCTGTCAAAGTTGTTTCAGATCAACACCTACAAGTGACCACTAGGTGTCACCGTGGAGACAAGTATGGGATTGTTGTGACACAATATGTTGCATTTGCTTCAACTGTTTTTGTTCCACGAAGCCTCGCTCTGCCCACCGCTAATAAACAATACATCAAGTTCAATTAATAGGTTATTACCGTACATAAAGTATGTATTAAATGGCACAATACAGAGCCATTCGTTAAGGAAAATCCTCACTTCCTCAGTGCATATTTAGTATCGGCTCGGCTGGAACCTCAACCGAGGTGGTACTAAATAAAGGTACCAGGTACTATCCACAGTGGAAAACACCAATAACCGAGCAGATTCGAGTCGAGCCGAGTCGAACTGTGCGGTGGAAAAGTGCCATAAATTTCCCCTAGGTGTGTGTGTACATGATGCCCTATGATGGACTGATGTCCCATCCAGGTTATATTCCTGCCTCATGCAACCCTGAGCAAGATAAAGCGCTTCCTGGAGATGGATGGATGGATGGATGGATGGATGAACAAATGAATGAACGAGCTAAAAATCCCAATCCTGCTACTTATTTAGGAGCAAAATGCAGCCGCTGTGAGGAAAGAAAACGAGATTATTACCTGGGATAGGTTAAGACATTAAGATGACATATTAAAAGCATGTTTTGTCAGATTCAATGTTGAAAAATGATTTTAAAAATGTAAAAAAATTTAGGATGGGACCTCAATCATGGACTCACCCCCCTCCCCGTCCCTCCCCGTCCCCGTTTGACCTACAGTAACAAGTACACATGTAAACAGCTCATCAGTCCTACAAATTAAATCAACTTGATTAAAGAGTATCTTGACTAATTTAATCATTTATTAGAAGTTTACCTTGGCTGTGTCCCAAATCCCAATAAGTGTAGTGCACTTATATAGGTAGCTAGCTAGTGTTTGGGAGTCAAATGCACAAAACAAAGTAGTGGAAACAAAGTTAAACTTATTACCTAACTTATTACCTAACCTACTTAGAAATTAGAAGTAAGTACTAATGAGAGACAAGTCCAAAAGTGCTCCAGTTAGCTAGCTAGCTAACAAGCTAAGTGACTCAAACAGGTTGTCAGTAGTTACCACTATAGACAGTTAGCTTAGTTTGCTAGCTAGCCGGTCACCAATATATTGTGAAAAGTATCTGTTTGTTTGTTTTTTCTTACGCCACTGCTTCTGGAAGAGGAAATTAATCCTTGGAAAACTTCAGTTTAAGTTTAAGTCACGGTGAAAAAGGAAAAATAATCCGTGTTTAATTCGGAGTTAGCGAAAATGCTAACTGGCGTAAAACCAACTGTCTGAACTGTATTCTGTCCTGACTCAATGGCCCGATCCTAACTGTGTGTCAATAGTAATATCTAGTGCACTAGATAGGGTCTAGAATCCACTAGTGTGACGTCAGTGTAGTCTCCCTATGTATGCACTACAAACCTATTTGGAACGCATTCAAGCGTTTATAGCGCACGCGCGGAAAATTTATTACCGTCCATTTTAAAGGCGAGACGGATTTTCGGCCACAAGATGGCGGCAGTTCACTGCAAATACATTAAACTAACGGCGTTGTAATAAACGTTGTGGTTGATGTCTCTTTCCAGTTTTTGACCACTTATACACCATTACAAATGGCCTCATCGTGTCAGAAAATATCCACTATAAGAATAATAGTGACTATTTTTTCCATTTTAAAAGGAACACCTGTACATCATGCAGTTACCCAGTCAGCCAATCATGTGGCAGAAGAGCAACGCATCAAATCATGCAGCTAGAGGTCAAGAACTTCACATCAAACATCTCAATGGGGGGAAATATCATGTGATGGCATGGGAGTTGGTGCTAGATGGGCTGGTTTGAGTATTTCAGAAACTGGGGTTTTGTCCGGGGTTGGTTTTTTTTAACGCACATCAATCTCTAGAGTTTATACAGAACAGTGAGGAAAAACAAAAAAGTTTAGCATTGAGGAGCCATTTGAGCAGGTGTATCACATAACCAGTGAATGCAGCTAGTTTGGTTTGAATGCAAATTGAATACTCTTCAGTAAACACTTAAACAAGCACTAAATCTTGATTTAGTGATCTAAATTATTTATTAAATAATGATATATATCTTATATATTTATTATATAGGGCGCACAGTGGCTTAGTGATTAGCATGTTCGACTCACACCGCCAGGGTCGGGGGTTCGATTCCCGTCGTGGACCTGTGTGTGTGGCATTTGCATGTTCTCCCCGTGCTGCGGGGGTTTCCTCCGGGTACTCCGGTTTCGTCCCCCATGGTAGGCTGATTGGCATGTCCATAGTGTATGAATGGGTGCACAAATGGGTGTGTGAATGTGCCCTACGATGGACTGGCACCCTGTCCAGGGTGTACCCCGCTTTGTGCCCCATGCTCCCTGGGATGTGCTCTAGGTTCCCGGCGACCCTGAAGGATGAACGGTATAGAAAATGGATGGATCAATATATTTATTATATAAGAGCCTTACGATATTCCTTAACGTATTTCTGTATGTCACTCTGGGTAAGAATGTCTGTTTAATGTTGCAAATGAAATTAAACGAAATGACAACTTATTTAAAGATAATACATTTCTAAAAAGCCTAATAAGAGTCCCAGGTTTTTATTGTGCTGGCATGCACAGGTACAGCATTGTATAGCTTGTACAGGTCTTATGTCAGTACTGAGGTCCGGAGGAGAAGTTATGCAGCGCAGCCTACACTATTTTCTGCAGAATACAGTAAACCCTTTTCATGTGATTCTAAAGACTGCAGTGCATCATGGGAGGAGCAACTCCTGCAAATCATTCATTCTCCTTCATCATCTCAGTTGGGATTCCTTAAAGGCAGAGGTCATCAGTCCAAACTGCTCTCTCTCTCTCTCTCTCTCTCTCTCTCATGGACACACACACACACACACACACACACACACACACACACACACACACAGGAAACTATCCTCTATCTCCCTTTAGTGTTGAGAGTTTACCCTGTGACCTTGTGTGAATATGTGTGTGTGTGTGTGTGTGTATGTGTGTGTGTATGTGTGTGTGTGTGTGTGTGTGTGTGTGTGTGAAGTTAACTGTGTAGTTTATGGGAAATTTTAATTTCATATCAGCTAAGAAAAATCAGCATTACACAAATCAAATGCATCTTAATTGCAGCCTGTTCAGTCTGCAATACAATGCCTTTATAAGTGTATAAACACACAGCCATGTTAGATAGCTCGTACTTATGGTTATTTAGATAGACATATTTAAATTAAGTAGAAACAATTAAAGAGCAATAATTGTTTATATATGTCAGGACACAATAAAACCATGATGGAGAAATGTTTAATAGAAAACCATTAGACAATATTTAGACTATTTTTATGTGCTATTTTAGCTCAATTCAATAAGCATAATCTTGTATGGGGGTGATCACACAGCCAGGAAGTGCTTTAACTGTAAAATAAATTCCATGGGTCCCCTCGGTAGAGAACATACTCAAAATATTCATATATTAAGCTCTTTATTTAAATGTTTACAGCAATATTCTGGCTATTTATTGGTGCCAACATGCTTTTTATTCCTGAACTTTACATCAACAGAACACATTAGGACCAAGTTGGCATTATTTATAGGATACATGTTTTTGGAGCTTTGGACTAAATCCATAAATTCCAGTCAAAGAGGCCTAATAACTATAAGAAACCAATGATAAATAATAAACTTGATAAGAGTGGGTTACGATTTCCACTAATGTAACGCACGCAATAAGAAAAAAAAGGAATGGCTATGGATCCCTGCGTTCTCACAAATAAAGCAAAAAGAGTTAACTTAGCGTTTAAAGCTTTAAGGGTACATTAGGTTCTTAAGTGGTACTATTATTCATTCATTCATTCGTTTACGTTTACATTTATGGCATTTGGCAGAAGCCCTTACCCAGAGCGACTTACAGAAGAGCTTTGAAGTCTCTATCAATAAATACATCCTGATTCTGCTTCACTAGGTCACAAACTAAGAGGGCTATCAGTCTAAACAACCCTGCTGTGGAGGTAGTTCATCTTCAGTAAGTGCTTTATTTTGGCCAGGGTTGTCGTGGATCCACAGTCTATTCTGGGAACGCTGAGCGTGAGGCGGAATACCCTGTGAATGGGACACACACCTGTGCAGACTTAGGGGCAATTTAGGGTAAACACCTTGCCCACCAGCATGCTTTTTGGGAGGTGGGAAGAAACTGGAGAACTCCGAGGAAACCCACACAGACACGGTAGAACGTGCGGAACTCCACAGCGGCGCTCAGGGGACCGTGAAGCTGTGAGATTGCAATTATTTTAAAAGATTAATGCGGCATAATAAAGATGTACTTTTGATGATAATTACCCCCCCCCCCCACCCCACCTTAGAGGAAATGAGGGCAGTTTGATACCTTCATTTCTGAGAGTGTGAGGGTTCCCAAGTACCACTCCGATAACCACTGCTCATGTGTAGTTACAATTTTAAGATACCATTTAAAATATGATCAGACGATCTAATTTCAAGCCCACTTGCTAGTTCAACAACCACAAAGCGACTATCATTTAAATTAGGGGCGTTTCCAGCTGCAGAGCATTTTCCAGAGGATCTGGCCAATCAACGAGCCGCGTTTGGCCTAATTAGCATATTCTCCGCTCCGGAGGGCGTGGCTTCGCGCAGCTGCTTCCGTGCGGCTGAAATCCTTCCATTGATATTCAGCCCAGTGTCCTATATGTGAGAAGAGCAGAAACACACACACACACACACACACACACACACACACACACACACACACAGCGCAGTGTGCAACCCTGAGCATGATGTGAGACTGAGACAAAGACAAGAGCAGGTAGGATTTCTTTTTCTTTCTTCTTCATGCACGTGCTTTCGCCTAGATTCTCCTAATAATGAATTTAATGACAAGGTCATCCATAGCACTCCCTTCCCACTGACCACTGCTTTGATCCATTTCATTAGAAACACTGGCGCAATGAATGTGCTGTGTAAACAGGAGGAGCAGGACAAATCCGTCCTAGTTTGTCTCTTAGTCTTTATCCCATGATGCACTCATGATCCCATGAACTGACAGGTGATGCTGAGTGTTTTTATTCACCTCTACTCATTTGGGTCTAATTAACCAGTTCATTTTCAACTTCAGTGCTTCAGTGTGACCTGCATACAAGATCTGAGTGCTGGATCCAAATTTAACCAGCCTCAATTTAGTCCTGTCTTTGCTGCTCATTGACTTATTAAATGATATAGCTTCATAATAACTCATATCAATGCATATTAATGTCATTATTAACATGCATGAGATTTTTGGAGCACGTTGCACTGGATTGCTCCAACACTATATTTTTCAGTTTTAATTCATCACGGGATATTTCACATTACAGTTTCAATATGAGACCCAGACGCCACATTTCACACAACCTCCTTTCTTTCAGGCAGTCCGTAGAGAGAGAGAGAGAGAGAGAGAGAGAGAGAGAGAGAGTGTGTGTGTGTGTGTGTGTGTGTGTGTGTGTCCTACAACATCCCCAAATTGTCTTCAAAAATCGGCATTATAAAAGTGGTGTCTCTTTTTTCAGGGGATGAAATACATTGCTCAAATGCACTTCCTTACCTGGCCATTTTTGATTCACCATTTATCATGATGTAAAACTGAGTTAAAGATGATCATGATGCAGGCATTTTACTCTTTATGTACACTTTTGGTCATCATTTTCCCAAAAGCACATAACAGCTCTTACCAAGCGTGCAGTTTATTTCTGTATTTCCGCCAGAGGTAAAAGGAAAAAAAAAAAAAAAAACCCCGCATCAATCATTATAAACTTGGTGCAGTGATGTTTATTATTTACATGCAGCCTGTATTCTGGCCAAGACATCAGGCAGCCTGCCAAAGTTTTAGGCATTACTGAATAAGAAGCTCTCTAATGGGACGAATTTAATAACTACATGGACAAAACAGTGCAGTGTGTCTCAAGTGAGGTTCACTGCTTGGATATGGTGTGATAAACGGGGAAAAAACCCACTTAATTATGGTGTAATTGGCTTGTTTTACAGTCCTGTGGGTGTATTTGTGTGATAGATGCAGAATTTTTTAATCTGTCAGGTCTCCAGGGCTTTGTCTTGTCCAAGATTTATTGCAAAATCACAGAGGAATATCCTGATGCTAAACAATTCCTGTCAAGATTCAATACATGATGCCAAATATCCAGTACATTCTTGCTAGCATCACTATTATGATATAGCAGGAAACAATGACTATATTATCGTGTATCATGTCACTCCAATGTAGCTTAAACCAAGCCGGGTTAATGTCTAATGTCTAATGTTAAGTTTAGGTTAGCGGTTCTTAACCTTTTTGTCAGTTTGACCCACTTTTAAGAATGACACCCCCCCGTCAGCCCGAAAGATCAGCACCACCCCCACCCAGTGTTTCGTACTACCTGCTCAGTGGGATGGTTGGGCTTTGATAGAGTATACGAGGCGATCCAGTCCGTAGGGCTGAGGAAAAGACGCGAACTATCTTCAACCATGAGTTTGGCTCTATACTTGTTCTTCAGGTAGACCGGCGCTGGAAAAACAGCCTCACAGAGATAGGTCGATGCAAATGGGAGAGTTTTTCTCTATGCCATTTCATTCAGTTCTTGGTATTTGGCGTGGATGGATATCACAACCCCCAGGTTAAGTCTAATTAATTTGTGGTTTGTTTTTCCTTAATAAATTCTTTCTGAAGGAGAAAAATGCTTATATCAATTAATTCTTCTTAAAACATAGTAAATGAAACTCCTTTTGTTATCTTTTAATGATCTTTTTGTCTTGTCAGGGCCTTCGTGAGTGTTTATGTCTTCTCGAGTTGTTATGTCTAGCAGTGCTGTTGCTTTGGGCTGAGAAAAACTGCAGAGAATGTATTTCTTTGTCTTCACTCCTCAGATTGTCCACCATCTTGACCTATTGCAGTCTGTAGTTTGAACCATAATTGGTGTGTGTGTGTGTGTGTGTGTGTGTGTTGCTGTGACATCTACAGTGATGAATCTTACAACTAAACTCAATGATTAAACTCGATCATAAACTTTAAACTGGAATTGGGGCTATCCAATGCGGATATCTGAAAAACATTGAGTAATGACCCAGTCGGTTAGAAATAGTAGTTTCCTTATGGAGCTGTTAGGTTTGAACTCATTTTTTTTCCTCAGCTGTTTGTATTCTCATTTAATATTGTCATTCAGATATCCAGACAAGATGCTACAGCACTACAAATCTCTCATGATTTTCTCTTTCTGAGTCTTTTTCATAAAAATGCTTGCACTGTTAGAAAACATCCCCTTTGGGGAAACCATTAAGGTGTTTTTCCTATCAGAGAAGCTTCTAAGTAAAATCGGAAACCCCATAACTATCTAAAGAGTCTTTGAAGAACTCGTTTTGCTATATGAGCTTGTCCATAGATAAAAAGCAAAAACATTAATCAGTTGGATAATTCTTTGATGTAGATATCATACTGTATATGGTTGAAACTTCTGGTGTTTTTATTATATATTAATTTACTACAATATGTCTAAATTTTGTGTGTAAATTCCATTCTTCCAGGATAGCCACCTTGATTTTGGACTAACAACAAAGGAAGCAATAAAACTGGATTCAGAATGGGAACTGTCCCTAACCCCAAAAGGACTGTCACTGTTCAAATGGTACCTCGACTATCTGGTACGGATACTTTGGGCAACAAGGACGCAAACACAATTTGCCTCCAAGACTCAGGTTTAAACCTGACAAAGGATTGTGCTTCTACCCAAAAAACAAAACCAGAGCAGGATAATATGCAACACAAGTCTGCAAGTAAAGGGAAACTATTGGAAGGGGCATCCAACTCTCCTTCTTCTAATAGTGAGGATCACAGAAAACCTGATGCGCAGGAACCTCATGCAAACACCAAGATGGAAAACAGCAATGTAAATTCAAAGCTGTTACCAACAATTTCTGCCAAAAGCAAGGATATTTCTTCAAGTAGCCCATCATGTGTAGAAACACTGCCTAAAGATGATAAGGGGAGAAATGGCAGTCTTGCTAAACAAGGAATTGAGGAAGAGCAGAGTGCGGAGAAACTACAGAATAGACCATCTGAGGAACCCACAGCACAAAGTCAAAAGCTATGTCACACATGTGATCCTAAGCTCACAGACTTACCTGCCAGCAACAGGAACTCAAACAAGGACAATTCCCATTTATATGAACTTAAAGAATCGAGCTGCACCATTAGTTCAGATCTAGCTCTGATCACCAGCATGGATGAGACTAATCAACCACATCCTGATTCAGCTAGGAAATTGCAAGGAGGGACTTGCCCACAAGGCCTTACAACAGAGGTTTTCAAATCAGTTCCTAAACCAGCAGAGGCCTCTCAGCCAGCAAACAGCATCGAGAAAGCTGAGGCAGATCTTGCTATATTACAAGCAAACAAAAAACAGTCCACACCTCTTAAAGAAAAAGAGTCCTGCCCCAAATCTGAATATGATGCAAATGATGCCAAATCCCATACTGTCACAATAAACAGCACTTCCCAGCACTCCGGGGACATCTCCTCATGTCACTCCTTTCATGCTGAAGTGATAGACGAGGCAATTCAAACACAAGGACCTGTTTCAGAGGAAAATAAGATGAAACACTGTAAGCTGTACCGTGAGGCCTCCACCATGACATCAGCAGCAGACTGTGGCACCTCACCCTGCAAACGGCACCAGGATGTAGAGGTGCAGGCTGTGGCTTTAGTCTGCACTCGAGCTGTTGAAACAAGTCCCAGCCTTTTCCCATATCATCCCAAACGGGTGTCTATTTGTCTTCAAATGGAAGAAATGGAGAGCCTTGCAATGGTATATCATAAGGATAGTACAGAGGCACCGATTATAATGGAAACGTCTGGCAGTTCATGTGGCCCATCTATCACAACCTTGTCAGAGGTACTTCCCCAATCTGGAGGTATTTTGGTGCACACAGATGGTGTTTTACAACACGAGACCAGGCTTGGAGCCAAGCCCAAGGAGCCTGGGCCACCAATTTACAATGCCCCAAAAGGATGTTCACCTCTTCAACCAGTTTATCAGATCAATATCGAGACATGCAATCAAAATAAGCTATCGAACGAAGCTAGTTGTCAAAGTCAGAGCTACAAAGTCTCCCCTGTGCTTTCTGTTTCAAATTCTGTGAAACAGGACTCCAAGGGGAAGGGCTTTGGTGAGATATCGACCACAACAACTGATCAGGCCTGTCAAGCTCTGTCTGTAACAAGTCCTCAGTCAGAACAACCTGCCAGGCCTCCTGCTGCTAAAGCCCCTATTTCACAGTCAAAGCCCTCTCCACATGTGGTCGGTCTTTGCTCAGCAGCTAATGATTCCAAAACAGAGGCTTCTGCCCCACCATCAAGCTCCACTTCAAATTACAAATTAAAGATGGAGCAGCTGGTTAACAAATCCATAGCCAAGCCTGCAAAGAAAGGTTCCAAGTTGGGGCCAGAGAGGGATAAGAAGGAGGATGAGAAGGCAGCCAAGCCGACCAAGAAGAGTGTTCATGACGTGGTGTGGGATGAGCAGGGCATGACGTGGGAGGTGTACGGTGCCTCGCTGGATCCAGAGTCGCTTGGTTTCGCTATCCAGAGTCACCTCCAGTGCAAAATCAAAGAGCACGAGAAGAAGATCATGTCTCAGACGACACTCAGGAAATCCGTTTCAGCTCCAGCGTCTGACTCACCATCGGGCAGAAAGACCAAGCGAAGGCAGGCTAACGCCTTCAGGTCCATGTTCCAAAATGTCCGACGGCCCAACTGTTGTGTACGTCCACCCCCCTCGGCAGTGCTGGAGTGAGAACTGCTGAGTAATCATGGTCCGATGATTGCCTGGTACAGAATCTTCCTCGAGGTTGTCCTAGTGCAAAGCATGACAGGACTATTCCCCGGTTCATCATGCAGAACGTGCGGCATTTTTAAAAAAAAAAATGGTGAGTGTGTAAGTGAAGGCAGTAAACACTATTATTAAAGGAAGTATTTTTTAGAAATTAAAAAAATATGCAGAGAGTAAAGTTCTAACAGTATTTAGAGTGAAATGGCAATAATGATAACTTATAAAATAATGAGGATAATGGAACATATTTAGTTATATGCATGTATATTGGTTCAGTTGGCTGTCTATTAACTTCCCATTGTGGGATCTGCAGTTATACATTGCACTGAATATCAGATGTAAGCTTACTGCTGTTACTTTTTACAAAACCTTGTGCAGTGGAATTTAAAATCTTATTGTATTCTGAGTTTGGTAAATAATTGTTTTGCATTTTTGAGGGTGTTTGCCCCTATTATTTATGATATTCATATTCATGAGTTTGTTTAAACCATAAGCTTTGCAAATCGAAATAGGTTGTTAATTAGAAATGATAACGTGCAAGAACAACAGCAACAAAAAAATCCTAAATCCGGTGTGCTTGTTGTCATATGTATAGTAAAGTGCCAGTGTACCCTGATTTTATATTAAAATCATCAAGAGAATACCATTCACTCCCGGTTTACTCCGTTCTTCATTACACAGTGCATTTGCCTTAGGTATTAATTTTTTTAATAGTTTTTTTTGGATTTTATCTGCAGTTATATACCATGATGAGAAGGTCATGTTCATGTGTATGTGTATGTAAAACACTGGAAGGTATTTCTGTCCATTTGCTCAGGCATGTGTCTGCATTACCTGCTGATGCATCGTATGACTTATCATATTTCGTTGCTTTGCCATAACTGTAACCATTTACTGATGTGACCGATGGTGGCATTTCAGCCACAGATGGAAGCCATATCACCATGAATGATATCACAAATCTGTTTTTGGAGGTCTTGACCTCTACAGAGTGAGTGATATTGAAATTGGCAGCAGGGCTTTTTCCTTCTCGCTTGCTCTCCTTCTCTCTCTTTCTTCATTCTGTCCCTCCATGGCACTACTCCTGCAGCTTCGTTCTCTGTCATTTCAACACATCACATCTCTTAATTAGCTCCTGTTTCAATATTTAGCGTCCTCCCTATCGCTGTCACAGTATTGTTGCATCCGTTTAAAGGCTCTGATTAGATCTTCAGCAAAGGCCCTGCTTTAACTCTGGAAGAGATTAATGCTACCGAGCTCTTCGCAAAATTCCAGTTGGCTTTCGGGATCTTCATTTCCGTGATGCAAGGTTTGAAACCCGAAGCCCACGGGATGATATAAGAGATTGTTTGTCAAGTTATTAACCGAAAAAAACGTTAACAGATAGCTGGTCTGTCCAATCAGAGTGTTTAAGAATGGCTGAAGTGAGGACGTGTATGTATCAGCGAATTCCAGCCAGAGGGATTGTTGAGATGACACATAATAACACGCATTTTATGGGTTCAGTCACATTGAAACATCTGGTGCAATAGAGCAGTGTTTAATTTTGCTTTGGAGGATGTTTCTGTGCAAACCCCAGGAGGCTGTTTGATGTTAGATATGTGGTGTGAAAAATGTACATGATAACCTTAACTCGGTGTGACAGTTTTTGGCATATCACAGTATCTGCTAATGATGTTTCATTTTGAAAGATGATGACATTAAATGCCAACACTATGGCAGCAGTGCAGGTTTTAGATGATCTGAAAATGGAAAAAAAAATTAAAAATTTAAAAGAGGACTTGTTATCATTAGCTGTTGGTAGTTAATTAAAACAACTGCCTTTTCACGTGGTATATTTGATCAAATGTAGGCTACTTGGTCTTTACATTTTGTAGAATGCACCATTTCCTCTGTAATGACATTATATATTTTATACATTATCTAAGGAATAATACACAATGGGGTATCTTGTTATATGAAAATAATCAATGACAGCATGGTGTGATGTGGCCCAACACAAAGCAGAGTTACTGTTACCACCACAAAGTTGATTATTTCCTAATAACAGCATGTCCCAAAGTGTTTTGTTTCTGATTATATCACAGCAATTCGCAAACTATTACAAGTCTTTTTTTTTTTTTAATCATTATTATTAAACAACAACACGACATATATACATTTATAGTTATGTTTAATTTTGTGGACATCCGCAAAACAAGTTAGTTCGTGTTATCACTGAAATTATAGCTGTGTAATTATTCACGGTCATTCCTTCGCGTTCTCTCAAAGTTAATACGACAATAAAATTCAGCTCAAAACCTCAAAACCTCAAAACACAACGTCCTGAAGTCTTTCCAGCTTTACCTCTGACTGTTACAAAGCACTGAAACCGGTGACTCCTTTGAAATAAAATAAACATCTCCTTATCGAAACCATAGCAACAATTACATGTATTTGTTAAATAACATCTTTTGTTAATCAAGAATGAGTGCATTAATATAAACGTGATTTTCCTTGCCATCAGAAGTACCATCAGAGATGCTGTTAGAAAATTAATCAATAACTTCTGAGAATCCAGAAGTGCTATGCTATAAAATTTTAACATTACATGGTGCAGAATTACATTTATGGTATAAAATATTCAGGTCACGGTATCCCATCGTAACAGTGTAACAAAATGAAACCTACTATTTAACAAAAAAAAGGTAATTACCATATTAGATATAGATATAGATATAGATTTGCTAGCAATGTTCAACTTTCAACATTTCAATAAGAATTTTATACGGACGTTTATACTGTGTCTATTTACAGTGGAATGACTCTACAGATAGTAAAGAATAATAAAAGTCTGACTGGCATGATGCAGACTGCAGTGTTAATGCACTGTGAGAACGCTGACCGTACACATCACTCAACGTCCACTGAGCTTTTATAGATTGCAGAATTGAATGCTCTGAAATACTCACTCCTTAGTGATTGCTTTTCCTCGGGGAAAAAAAAAAAAAAAAAGACTGAAGTTCAGAAGCAGGAAAAAGGGAGTCTATGGACAGATTGGGGTCGTTATTCTTTCAACATGATATATTTCACCTAATCTACTTATTTGAGGTTGGTTGTTTGGAAGGAGGAGTATTCATTAACAGGATAGCAATCTTGGTAGTGGGAACACTGCAGAGAACTAAATGCTGATGTAAGGATCAGCTCTTAATCACAGCCCATTTTACATGTTTGTTAAATTTTCAAGTGACTGTGGTTTTAATTGCTTTCAGACTTTTCACACAGTACTTAGTCCGTGAACTCTGCATGAATTTTTGGTCTTAAAGTGCTCCTATTATTCTATTTTTAAGGTTTCTAATTTTGTTTCGGAGGTCTCCTACAATAGGTTTACATGCATCCAAGGTCAAAAAACACTTTAATTTTCTCATAATATACACTGCAGTATTACCTCTTTTCTCACAGTGTCTGAAACTGTTCGATCAAGGATCCGGACTCTCTAAACTCCTCCTTTCCGAGAGCCTACTCTGCTCTGATTGGTCAGATGACCATGTCTATTGTGATTGGTTTACCGCTTACAGCGCGTGTCGCAAACGAAACGCCCATTACCATATCTGAATTTCAGATACTTCCGGAGGCTTCCTCTGCAGTAAAATGATGGGAACACAACGAAAGGTTGGAGTTAATCTGCTGTATTATCATTGTAAAAATTTAAGAATTTTAACCACTGACTCTTCACATCCTCATTGTTTGAACGTGCATGCGGCGTGGATTTGCTTTCACAGCGTAGAAAACAGCGTCTTCCCGACATGCCGACAACACGAAACAAACTCTTCCAGGCCTCCGCTACAACTGTAGTGTTTGAGGGCGGGTCAAAGTAGACGTTGTTCGCGGGCAACCAATGAAAACCATAGGCAGGCTTTATGCAAATTTGTTACAAACCTACATATTTTCGAGCAGGAAGTAAGGCTGGAATTACCGACAACTCGTTTCAGTTCAGAATTGGTTCTTTCTTTTAGGAGAAAATAACTCCAACTGTCGTATACTTTAATCTTTGAAATGTTGCAGACCATTTACATTCACAAACAGCTATATTACACAGTGCATGAAAGGGAATATCCGAAAAAGTATAATAGGGGCTCTTTAAATGCGCAGTTGTTTCAGGGACACACCAAGTCCTAAAACTGGGCAGCATGGATAGGATGGATAGGATGGTAGTCTATCACAGGGCATCATGCATACAAACATTCAGACACTCATTCAGACCCAGGTGCAGTTTAGAGTCGCCGATCACCTACTGCCATGTTTTTGGAGACGGGAAGAAGCTGGAGAGATTGGTGAACATGTGAATCCTCATCAACCCTGAGCTTAGGAATGAACTTGGGTCCTTGGAGCTGTGAAGTGGCCCTGCTACACACTGTATGACTGTGCCACCTTTTATTTAACAGTAATAATAAAACTATCCAAGTTAGCTTAGCACTCAGATTCTGTGGCTTGTCGTTCCCAGGTTGATCCTCTAACATATTAGTAGCTGCTGTAAATACTGTGTAAGTAATAAAGAAACGGTTTGACAGTTCATTATGAACTAAGCAATAATCATTGAGGTTTGCATATCTCCTGGAGAACTACTAGCTAAATACTAATTAATTAACCACATCAGCATCTCAAATGCTGTCTTACCTACATGGTAGGAATGTAACTGACTACGAATATATACTCAGCAAAAAAAAGAAACATCCCTTTTTCAGCAGACTGTATTTTAAACATAATTTTGTAAAATCCAAACAAGCTTTACAGATCTTTATTGGAAAGGGTTTAAATGATGTTTTTCAAGCTTGTTCAATGAATTATAAAGTATTATTGCACATGCACCTGTGGGACAGTCCTTAAGACACGAACAGTTTACAGGTGGCAGGCAATTAAGATCACAGTTACAATAACTTAGGACACTAAAGAGACCTTTCTACTGACTCTGAAAAACATCAGAAGAAAGATATCTAGGGTTCCTGCTCACCTGTCTGTAATGTAAGACAGCTAAGACAGTGCTATAGGGAGACAGGAAGGACAGCTGATCGTCCTTGCAGTGGAAAATCACATGTAACCTTGTGTCCCCCCAGAATGATTGAGAACTTGCAAATGTCTTGGTGCAAGAGTGAGGGAACATCTCACAGCAAGAACTGACCAATCTGGTGCAGTCCATGAAGATGAGATGCACTGTAGTGCTTAAAGCAGCTGGAGGCCACCAGATACTCACTATTACTTTTAATATTGACCCCCCCCTCCCCTTTGTTCAGGGACTCATTATTCCATTCCTGTTCGTCAAACGTCTGTGAAACTTGTTCAGTTTATGTCTCAGTTGTCGAATCTTTTTATATTAATACAAATATTTACACATGTTAAGAAATTTTCTGGAAATAAAAGCAATTGATTGCGAGAGTTTCGTTTTTTTTGGCTGAGTATACTATTCTGGTTGAACAGATAATGTGTTTTAAACAGATAAAAATGTAGTAACGAATAAGAGGTGTGCTATTGCACTAGTTTCATCTTCTTTTTCTTCATTATTAAAAAAAGAAAGAAAAAAATTTTTTTTAAGAAACTTTCCAGAAAGGTTCACATGACATCTGGTTGAGACTAGATGTGTGTATCAGCTTGCGTGTATGGGATCCCACAGGATGCAACAAAAAGTTGGGCAAACAGGAGGTTTTTGCCTTCATGCAGGTGAGAGGTCAGTTATGAAGCTTGACCACATTCATTAATTTGAACAATACATACACAGTGTTCACAAATTCATCCTTAGTAACTGCCTGGTGGTTTACATTGAGCTACTAGTTTATTTATATTTTGGGGGAAATAGAACAAACTACTACATTTGGCAGAAAATATGTCACAGACAAGTACAAACAAAATACTAACTGTGCTAATGGGATAAAAAAAAAACAAACAAAAAAAACAAAACAAAAAAAAACAGTCCCATGTGTCAGGTATACAGGTACAGACACATGTGCTGGTATACAGAGCTTCATTAATCGTTGCAAACAGTACCAAGACGTAATCCAAAATAAAGGGCAAGGTTCAGGCAATCAACAATCAGCATGGGTAAAGGCAGGCAAGAGCAAATAGAGAAATCCAGAAACGAGATCAGAAACCAGAATAGCAACGGCATGGTAACGTCTTGTATAAACAAACGCACAGCGTATACTTCGCCACGAGGGTTTAAATACACAAACTAATTAAGGTGCAAACACTAGACACACTAGGGAGACAACCTATGACAAAACATGGGAGGAGACAAGACATGAATCAAAACAAAACACACGTGCAAACGTACGTATACAAACACCCGACAACACGGAGATATGTGGCGTAGTGCTGCGAGTCGCTATGCGTGCTGAGAGCCTCGCCATGCAGTGCTCAGCATGAGGGGGAAATACGTGACACTGTGCACATCCTAATGCAAAATCCAAATCCATAAATCAAAAAAAAATAAAAAAATAAAAAGCCATTGTTGGACTAATATGTGAATATTTGGAGCACTAAACAAATACAGAAAAAAAAAATACAGATACAGATAATGTCATTGCTTTACACCCCTACTACATGGTGTCACTGTGTCCTTTCTAAAGAGTTAATGATGATCTGGAATTTATTAGTCATTCTCATTTCATTACATTTGCGACATTTGGCAGATGCCCTTATCCAGAGCGACTCACATTTTTCTCATTTATACAATTAAGCAGTTGAGAGTTTAGGGCCTTGCTCAAGGGCCCAACAGTGGAAGTTAGGTAGTGCTGGGATTTAAACTTACTACCTTCTGATCAGTAGTCCAACGTCTTAACCACTGAGCTTCCATTGCCCTATTATTTACGTTATGTGGAACACTAGTTAGCTTGTAGTTCTACCAAAGGACTAATAATTCCTAAGAATAGGCTAGGATTAGGATTAGGAATACTAATCCGATGAAATTAAAGTTACTGAGTTCACAGCCACATGTGGGTGAAATTTACCTGCAGCTATGATAAATTGGTGGAACTTTGGCAGCAATGTTCCCACTTCCAGTATATTAGCTGTACAATACATCTACTTTTAGCAAGCCTGTTAGCAGTTATCAGTAAGCCTTATGTCTAGAACGCCATTTTGCTTCTCGTCTCTCATGAATAGCCCTGCGGTATCCACCCACACGTAGAATAACGGTACACACGCAGGGTAAAATCACTCTGCAGCACAAGGTCACCTTCCTCTAGCTTCATTAGAGACTGCTTTATTACCGCTGACAGATGCATTCATAAATCACTGGCCCCGCAGTGGCGAGAGCCGCAACACAAACCTAAATCTTTCTTTCTCTTGCTCTTTCTTTCTCTGTACTTCTGCTCCCATTCTGTCTGAATGATATCAGTTAACCTACAGTATTTCAGTGAGGATTGCCGTTCATTAGGTGTTACTGAACACCTACGGTTAAAGGGATCGGATAAAGTGAAGGACGTTATATTGTATTGTGTTCAGTTTATGGTTATAGATTTCTCACTGTTCAGAACTGGTGAGTTTTCACCTAGGCAGGAGAAAGGCAAGACTTCATTTTGAGAAATGGCTTGCGTTATGATGAGATTGAAAGGAATTTCCCTCAGTGGAGAGCTATTTGAAAATGTTCTTGTATGTTAGCGGCAGAAAGACAAACAAAAGAGACTGAGCGCAGATGAAATCCATCTCATTTTGGTATCGTCTTCAGATTTGTCACATAAAAGAGCTGTCATCTGTAATGCTGCCAGTAAATCCCTGTACACTCCTTATATGTGTGGTGGTCTGGGAAAACACGCCAGATGTGGCTGTGGCTGAATTCTGGCAAACAGCCACAAAAATAAAAAAAGGTTTTGGCCAAAATAGGTTTTTTCTCCTGCCTGTAGCATGCTTCGACAGCTCTCTGACATCCAAGAAACCATAAATATTCTGTATTTCAACGAAATGACATGGAAATGGGGCGCATGGTGGCTTAGTGGTGAGCATGTTAGCCTCACACCTCCAGGGTTGGGGGTTCGATTCCCGCCATGGGCCTGTGTGTGCGGAGTTTGCATGTTCTCCCCGTGCTGTGGGGGTTTCCTCCGGGTACTCCGGTTTCCTCTCCCAGTCCAAAGACCTGCATGGTAGGCATGTCCAAAGTGTCTGTAGTGTATGAATGGGTGTGTGAATGTGTATGTGATTGTGTGCCCTGCAATGGATTGGCACCCTGTCCAGGGTGTACCCTGCCTTGTGCCCCATGCTTCCTTGGATAGGCTCCAGGTTTCCCCGTGACCCTGAAGAAAGGATAAGCGGTATAGAAGATGTATGGATGGATGGACATGGAAATGTTGTTATGTACTGTCTAACCTTACCTTGGTGTCTACTTGCAAAGATAATGTTGTGTAAGAAGCCAGTTTGCTTAATGATAATAATAATATGTTTAATTTTAATAAAAGCCTTTCCAGAGCTCAAGGATGCTTGAAAGATTTCTGAAACATTGCTAGTTAAACCTGGGTTTACACCATATGATTTTCAGCCTGTTTCTGCCATCACAGATAAAAATCTATTTAAACTATTAAACTCTGCTACACACCAGAACTGATAAACTGAACTTTTTTTTTTTTTCCATGTCTTTTGCTATGCTGCTAATTTCTCAGCTTTCAGTGCATATATATGTGTGTATGATTGGGTAATTTGTGTTTATTTATTTATGAGTGGGTTAGCTGTTATTACTTATGAGTGGTTTTAACCGGACCTTTGGTACTTAATTTCGTGTGTTGGAATGACAATAAGAATTCTTGAATCCTTGAAATCTGTGCATTGGAAAATATCTCTTTGGTCATAGGTTGAGACAGATGGTTGTAGAACACATAATGTGACATGCTCATTGGCGAGCGATTTAGTGCCATTTCGACCAAATACAGGTGATGACAAAGTTTTAGCAGTGTCAGAAACTTCTGATTAAAATCTCAGAGTGTTACGTTAATAAAAGCGAACAATAGGAGAACGGTGTAGGATTACGTGAATCTCACGGGACAACTACAAATACGGTAGCAGCAATGACAAAACAATCTAACAACAGAGGGAAAAAAATCATATTAGTCGAGTTGGCAAAGATTCGATACCCAGTATAAGTATCGGTGTGATACTAGGAAAAAATGCTAGATCGGATATCAGAGAAAAAATATCGGATATCCTGTAACAAATGTCAAAGATTGGAATTGGATCTGGAAAAGAAATTTATTTTCCGAACTGGAAATATTTACATGTAAAGATACTTGAATTTTGTTGTTGTTGTCAGGATTGATTTTATTATATTTAAACTTAATACTTATTATTATTAATTACTTATTATTACTTAGTATATTTACAATATAAGTGATTTTTGTGTGAAAAAGTTTAACTTCTATCCATCCATGCATCCATTTTCTTTACCGCTTATCCTGCAGGGTCGTGGGGAACCTTGAGCCTATCCTAGGGAGCATCGGGCACAAGGCGGGGTACACAATGGACGGGGTGCAAATCCATCGCAGGGCACTGTTAAATTATCCTCTGATTAACAGCTAAACAGCTGAAATATCAAATCAGTACCAATGGTATTAGTGTGTTTATGTTACTGTAATGTTTCTCGTCTCACACCTAGAGCTAATACCTAACATTAACCAATTAGCAGTCGATGTTTGGAGTCCAATGTTTGCTTCTTTAGCTTTGCATTGATATGAAGAGAAACAGTAATGGAAGCTAACAAGAAATGGAAGTCTGTCTCACGCATAATTGTGTTGCTAAGTACATTTAAAACTCCATGAGAAATCATTACTTTTCTACATAATGTTAACGCTACACCATAAATATATTAAGTAATGCCACAGACGTGCCAATAGTTATGTTTCCGTCCATGTTGCGAATTTAATTTATGCGAAAAACTGGAATATCGCACAAAACATTTGTGAATAGAGCACCGTTTCCATCCCGTGTGTTCAAGAGAACAAAATTGCCACGTACAGGGAAACTGGTGCAAAGTCGTCTATCTAAACATACCTCTCTGCCATTTTACTTTTCTGAGACAGTTATCCAATCACATGATTTGTTGAGGCAAAGCTATATGACTTATTTGACGTGCATCGAGGAATTTATTCGATAAATGTGTTTCCATCGTAGTTTACGCGAAGTCTTCTTATCGCATAAAAAAAAAAGATCTGCCTCAGTTGAGCGCACAAGTTTTTATGCACATTTTGTAGATTTTATTCGCATCTGGTGTTTCCAACCAGCAATTTTTTTATGGAACACTATGGAACAATTTATCCCAAAATTTGCACCAAAATATGTGGATGGAAACATACCCAACTTGGATTAGTTTTAATGAGTCCGAGTCACTAGTTTTCCAAGGTGAATCCATATCTCTCTGGTGAGTCCTAATGCATCTTTGAGGTTTCTTTTTTTAGTCAAACAGTGTTATCTGTGCTAATCTCAAAATGGAAGACTACAAATGGAAGACTCGGAGGTTGTGGTTCAGGTGGTAGAGCGGGTTGTCCACTAATCATAGGGTTGGGGGTTTGTTTGCCGGCCTACGTGACTCCACATGCTGAAGTCTCCTTGGACAAGACACTGAACCCCAAGTTGCTCCCGATGGCAAGCTAGCGCCTTGCAGGGCAGCTCTGCTACCATTGGTGTGTGAGTGTGTGTGTGAATGGGTGAATGAGAACCAGTGTAAAGCGCTTTGTAGGTTAAAAAAGCACCATATAAGTGCAGACCCATTTACAAATTACCATTTACAAAGGATATAACTGGTGCATATACTGGTGCATACTGGTAATATGGGACTTGATGATATTGGAATTTTTTTTCCTTGCATGCAATCTGAATTTCTTGAGACAGAAATCAGTGAAGAGGAAGTCCATGTTAAGTTGTGGAATCCTGTTTTTTTAAGGGCTTGATAGAGAGAGAGAGCAAGAGAGAGAGAGAGAGATAAATGTCCCCATGACTGTATAATTTCTTCTGATTTTATCTTTATGAACAAACCTTCATTGTGTAGCTGAATACTGTAACATTATCTATCTTAACTGAAATCCCTTTTTTCCCCCCCTTAGCACAATTTCCAGACACATAATAAACAGTATTGCAGCCAAACCCAGGAAGTGATGAGGACATTAATATAGGTCCACTTTGAACTCTTGGGTAAGATAGTTTTCTATTACCTGTTAGTTACTGCAGCTCCATAATCTTACAGCGTTGTCACATTTTTCCGAATACCAGAGCGTGCACCCTGAACTGATTCTAGGCTCCTTTTTGGAAGGGGCTCATAATCACAGATGTCACCTTGAAGAATTCCTTCTAAAACATGGCTTTATTGTGCAGTTTCATTCCTGTGTGCTTTTGTGGTAGGCACTTGGTCAATCTGTTCGCTGGCTTTTATTGTTATCTATTTTTGTACCAAAGATTCATTGCTTTTTGGATACATGGCATGTCATCATGCAGGAATAACTCCAAACTAGAGCAGTTCTCATACAGTATAAGAAGACTTTTAGCCCCGCAAGCCGCGTGAGATGTGCATTTTTCGCCATGCACTCAATGTAAACACTCGCAGAAGAAATGTGAACTAATTCACAATGCTCCAGTCATGTGAAAGTCTGGTTCCATTGTTTTGCGAAAGGAAAAAAAATAAAACAGTGGTTACACGGGAAGGCATAAATCTGTCCGCCCTATCTGCGTGACCAAATAACAACACACAAATTATTGTTCGATTAACAGCAGTATCAAACACAGCTATCTCAGTTGGCCATGCAAACTGGCCATGCAAACCTAGCACAATCACAGCATGGCACCTCAGATAAAGACATGGTCAAGGCCTCTGGAGGAATGAGTGTAAAGTGACAGCATAATCTTACTGATAGCAGTTAATAACAGGCTTCATGTCTTTATGGGAGCTGCAAACAGCCCTTGTCCTGCTCTCCCATTATCATAATGAGATAGTGAAGTGCCTCTCACTGCAGGCAAGCACCATCATATTGGCCTGACGCTTCCCTGAGCCAGATAACACACACACTTGGGTGGGTTAACATGTTGAACAAATGTAGTGACTCAATTAAATACAGTATGCAAAAGCTGTCCTTTGCTGTTGTCTTGAACTGAAGTTAATTCATCTCTAATACAAGAGAAAGGGACGTAAAACAATACACAATGCCTTACTTGTGTTTCCTCCAAATACCAAACATGATAAACAGAAAAGTTGTCATTTGCTTGTTCAAACCGCACTAAGAAACATTAAATTTACAGTTCGTTCATCTGTCCTTGTGTAATTTGTACTTGTACATAGTGTGTGTGTATGTGTGTGTGTGTGTGTGTGTGTGTGTGTGTGGCTTATCTTCTTTTAGTTTTTCAAGGTAAAAAAATATGTTACCGGTTTCTCTGTAACATGACAAGCTGCGTTTTTTGCCTTATTAACTCCAAGAGCGAAATAACGACATAAGTAATATGTCCTGTGTCGTGAAACTTACTAACTTTTACAAAGCGCTGACACTCCTTCGATAAATGTTAAATCAATGCAGTATCTCCTAACAGAAAGCAGCACCATATCAGTTTTTCTTTGTTATATAACAACATGGTTTTAATCAGCTAATTATTCGGCTAAGATTATGTACTTTTACATTTATGGCATTTGGCAGATGCCCTTATCCGGAGCAACTTACATTTATCTTTCTGAGCGGTTGAGGGTTAAGGCCTTGCTCATGGGCCCAACATTGGCAGCTTGGCAGTGCTGGGGTTTGAACTAATGACCTTCCGATCACTAGTCTATTATGTAGCTACGATAACGTAGTAGAACAAGCGCATTCATATAAACCTGTCATTTATGTTACAGTCCTAAGCATTCAAACTCGTGTTGCTATTGACGAAATTAATCAACACCCTCTAATTGAAGAACTGAGTCATGCTGTAGAATACATGTTGTAATCAACACACAATCTCTGTTAAAAGAAAAATTATTTAAATATCATTCAGGTTTGACCAGGCTTGGGGAGTAACGGTGTACATGTAGCAGTGTTATGAAATCAGGATACAAAAAAACTGCACAACAAAATCTCCAGTGTTGATTTCACACACAGAGGGTTGAATTTACACCCTACAGTGTATATATAAATCCATTGGACTGAAATGAACACTCTGGGTGTTAATTCAGGTCTAGGGATTTTACTGTGTGGTAGATGTAATCCATTATAGTTAAGTCAAAAAACAAAGTAATCAGATTACAGGTGCATTTTGTGAAAAATGGGAATACTATCAGGATAAATTTTTTTTTCCATTTAGAACCAGAGAAATTAATGTTTTGACATAACACAATATAGACAGCTGCTTGATTATAATTCTGATTCTCTTTTTCTAGTCGTGGCACATGTGAGCAACCTCCCGATGCATACGCAAATAAATTTTGCACAAAGTTAATCTGGTGGAAATTAACATAAATTGTTCTCTGGAAAGCTTTTGTTAGGGTGAACTTACGTCCTCTTTTCCCGGACATGTCTCTTTTTCTGAAAATGTCTGAGATTCAGATTTAGTTTCATTATGATGTGCTTATGGTCTAATACTGCATCATGTGTGTGCATGTTTGCATTGCTTTAACCCCTCTCTGTAATTCCCGCCTTCTCGCACACCAATCGGTCGATTATAAAAGGCTTGCAGCAACTATTGCCCAAATTCCTGCCACTCAGCCATTAGCGTAGTCTCAGTGAACGCTCGAAGGTGAAGCGCTGTTGTGTACGGCGTCAAACAGTTCAGCAAACGCCAGCTGTCCTGAGTCGAAACAATGCCCATGGCCATATAAGGTCATTTTTAATTTCGTGTTATCACATTGCTTCATATCACATGGTCATTCAAATGTGTAAATGATGGCAGAAGGTTCACTCACGGAATTTTATTCCATGGACATTCAAAAGAATCTAGGAAAAAATGTAAAACGTGGGTAGAGTGAAACCAATTTTATATATATATATATATATATATATATATGTGTGTGTGTGTGTGTGTGTGTGTGTGTGTGTGTGTGTCGCTAATAGTTTGTCTTTTTCAGTATATTAAAGTCTGCATCATAGTAACACTGTTTTGAATGCTTTTAAGACACCCCCGCACCGCCCCCCAATTTTTTTTTTTTTTTTTTGGTAAAGGTGTCCTCTTTTTGGAAAACCAGAAAATGGTCACCTTAGCTTTTGTGATGTAATGTTACAGTGATCTTTTTTGTATTTATATATTTATTTATTTACTTCATTAAAAAAAAAAAATCCAAACATTGAACATGTTTTTAAGCTCTAAATAAAAGTATTTTAGATCGTGTTGCTTTTCTCTTGACTTTATTTACATATGTGACCTTGAAGTAATCCAAAAATGATCAATTACTTCACTTTCATATTGTGATACTTGGATTACATTACTGATGACATTTTTTATGAGGTAATTTGTAACTCTGACGGAATACGTTTTTAAAGTAACCCTCCCAACCCTGTCTGTGACTTCATCGCTCATGTCACTTGCTTAAAATACCCACAACCCCCAATGTAAAACATGTTCCAATTTTCCTATTGGGGAAAATGATGATAGACTAAATAGTCCACTGCATTTCATGTGCATTTTATTAATCACTCCTGATCACGTGATTAACGTTACAGATGTCTCAGCAAAGCAGGCTAAAAAATATGAGCCCAAACGAAGAGCAAATCTAGGTGTATTTTACTCAGTGTAATCCCCTGACCTGGCCTTCACTGATAACCTGCATGAATCTACAGTCTGGGCTAGAAAGAAATCAGCCCCAGCATCAGTTCTTCATACCATTCTGTGCTTTTCTTATGACCATCGTTGGTGGTGTTGTACTTGGTTCCATAAAAGCCTTGCCATTAGATCTGACCTCATACTGATGTCTTTTGAAAGACATGGTGAGCTTAGCCCTGCGGTTGTGGCTCATGTGGTAGAGCAGGTTGTCCACTAATCATAGGGTTGGCTGCTTGATTCCTGTCCCGTATGTCTCCACATGCCAAAGTGTCCTTGTGCTCAGACACTGACCCCCAAGTTGCTCCCAATGGCAAGCTAGCGCCTTGCATGGTGTGTGAATGAAAAACAGTGTAAAGTGCTTTGTAGGACCGCTAAGGTTATAAAGCGCTTTATAAGTGCAGATCATCCAGAAACCTCTTTTTATTATGGTCTATAAAGATCCTGTGATTTCAGCTCTTGATCTCTCAGCATCCACTGGTAGATCCAGACTTAATTATTCACTCTCATAACTACACGTTTTTCCTATTCGCTTCACTGCAGTTACAGAATAATTTATAGCAGGTATTGAATTCATGCTTTAAGATAAATAATTGAATAAGCCAGAGAGTTTGAGCTGTTATGGACAGATGTTCTTAGCTAATGAGCATATGCTGTGTGAGGAAGATTCCACGGTAAGTGTTGAAGGTTAATGAAAATATTGCTTGGTCATATACACCACACAGGCACGATTTACGAACTTAATATAGTAACAGTGGTGGAAATCAAAACCCCTAGAATTTTCAAAGTTATTATGTTTATCATTACATTCTTATAGTTATAAGCCTGTTTGTCTGGTCAGTTGAATTGAACAGCTTTAATCCAAACAGCATAAACTCAAAAGCAAGTAGGTCTAGAAAAGTCAGCTTGAATCCAATGACAGTTTAAATAAAAATGATTGGAAAAGTTTAGAAATTAAAAAAAGCTCCATGGCTAAACAGCCAAAATCATAATACAGACATTATACACATATAGACATTATATGATATGTTTGTTAAATTAATCTGTACTGAGGGGGTCCTGCAGATTATTATTATTATTATTATTTTTTAACATGTGAAGGGGTCCCTGGAAGAAAAATGTTGAATAACTGCTGTCATATACAGTATGAGTTCATTTGAGAGGGCGTGCGAGGGAATTCTCTTCAACTGGTTTATAAACATTCATCATCTTATAAACAATCATCCATCTTATAAAATCACCATGCCTTTTTTTTCACCCTGTTCGGATTAATGTCATTATGTGGCATAACATAAAATGCCTGCTTTAACAACCTTAAGAAATAGCAAAGTGAGAACTAAAAGACATATAATAATAATAATAATAATAATAATAATAATAATAATAATAATAACAATATTTTAAAAATAAATAAATAAAACTATATGCACTCCTGCTAGATATTAGATATTAGGAGTTAATTAAATAGTACATTTGAGGTTGGAGGTTTTATTCTTGGGAGCCATCATGATATTTAATATTGCTAAATCACATTAATTAGTCTACTGCATTATTAGGCTAGTTAGATAGAGACGTGTGATGAATTAAAGGAAAAACGGTGACTCTGTGAATGATGTGAGGGGCGTTTATTTATTGTGCTGGCATGGTTTGGCTCCTCTTTGAGTGAAGTGTCACTGCAAATCAATATAAAATCCTTCAGGATGACTCCACCTCCATCTAATGGCATGAGCGCTCACTGAATAGTTTGATGAGTATTAAGATGATGTAAATGATATGATATGCCTTCATGCCTTCACACTCACTACATCTCAACCCAACTGAGGGTTTTTATCCCTCCAGTACAGTTCCAGAGATATGGTGCACTGAAACTGGTTCTGGTGATTCATGTTGGCTCAACACCTTACAAAGACACTTTATGTTGTATTTTTCATTCATTTTTGAGCAATCTGTAGCTTTGGGTTTTGTGGTCTTTTCCTGTCCAGTGAAGGTTAGCGTGGCATTTTATTCGTTGTAAAAATGGGATTTAAAATGGTGTTTTTGGATGAACTGAAAGCCATCTGGAAACACCTTGACAGCTAAATTCAAAAATAAGCATTTGAATGTACCCCTAAGCACGGCCTCATTTGCAACCCACCTTGAACCTTGAAATGTATCTCCAACAATTTTTACCTCCACTCGCTGGACTTGTGTTAGATGAATAATAAATATATTTCACCACTTATCCAAGGGGCTTCATCAGATTATCAGAAGAACATCATCTGAACTGAGAAAAGATTCCATGGATTCCACATAATGTTGTAGACACGTAAAATGACCTCGATGACCAAAAAAGGGGGCGAAAAGTTCAAAGAGAACCTGCTGTGAAATCTGGTTTAGGATTTGAACAGAAATGGTATAACATAAATCATTTTCCTATTGATACTACAATGTAAATCTAAATCAGACTGCAACACAGATCCCATCCTAAACCGCATACTGAACTCACACACCGCTATCAATGCTCAAAAGCTCTAGGACTGATTGCAACGAGAGATCACTATCACCAGCAGGACATTTGCAGATGCAGCCTGTCAGCGTACCAGAGAACAAAGTACAGCCTTACAAAGTTCAACATGGAGCGGCATTTATAAACATGGGGTAGTTATGTGGGAAAGCAGCATTACGCGGCCACCTGAAGACGACTTGTGGGTGGAAAAGCAAGAAGAGC
Organism: Ictalurus furcatus; assembly: GCF_023375685.1. Lineage (NCBI taxonomy): Eukaryota > Metazoa > Chordata > Actinopteri > Siluriformes > Ictaluridae > Ictalurus > Ictalurus furcatus. The sequence continues at coordinate 30,832,592 of NC_071257.1, read as the reverse complement.
AAGATGCCATTAAGGTTTGGCCTGACCTCCCTGGAGAAGAGCCTCATTCTTCTGTTTGTGGCCATGACTGCAGCCTGCATCGGCTTGGTTGTGGTTTACGCCACCGGGGCCAACAGCTCGACTGGTGGAAATGGAGGAGGTGAGATATTCCAAATATCATATCGTGATAATTACTATGAAAAATGTATTGTGATACCCAGTGCTGATGATATTTAACTGAAAAGTGCAAGCCAGATTGGAAAATCGCAATAAGTTCATCAATTTCTTTAGCCATAAGTGTTATAAAAAGAAACTACTTACAAATAAAAATGGTGAAAAACTTAAATCAGTGATTAAAGAGCATCGAATTTAAAAAATGAAATCAACTACAATCAGATACACTGTAGGTGTAGTACCGACAATGCGCATAATACTGGATCAGAACAAATGATCACAATATTGATGCCATACTGACATACATACACAGCAGAGATAGAGTATATCGCAGAATACACACTCATACTCCTACATTCATTCATTATTAATGAATGAATTTATTTCAAAAATATATTCAGTGACCGCTTTATTAGGTTCATGTATTATGTACCTGCACTCACTGGCCTTTTTAAAAAATCTGGTTTAATTCCAAAAAATATATGCATGTATGCCACATTTTATTTCTATTATACATTATATTACAAACTGGATCTCACAGCTCCAGGGTCCCCAGTTTGACCCTGAGTTCAGGTGACTATCTGTGCAGAACTGTGCATGTTCTCCAAGTGTTTGTGTGGGTTTCCTTTGGGTTCTTCAGTCTCATCCCACCTCTACTGACTACTCTAAAGGATAGACGTCCAAGGATAGGCTTCAGATTCACTGTGACCCTGACCAGAAAATGAATGAAAATTATATGAAAAATTGTTTCATTTATTTTAGAATATATACAATAAGTCAGCAAAATTATTTTTGAAAATTATTATTTAATTTTTAAAAAACAACAACAACAGTTTTTGTCTGTTCTCATTCTGGCCATAATTGATGAAATGGTACAAAAAATCCTGGTCAAGAATTCAAAAAATAAAAAAATATAATATAAACAATATCCTGTGATATATATTTATATAGGAAACACCCACCACAAGGTTTCACTACTGGATATTTATGATTTATGTGCTAAACAACAAAATTCTACAATACTAATCTCAAACACTAGAACTTGTGTTTTAGATCTGTGACTTTAGTGGCTATGGTTTGTATTTTTTAAATAAGGTGTGGCCATGAATCAATATATTGAGGCCATGAGTTAAGTTCTATTTTGTGGCTTTAAAATGTTTAACATGTAGCAATTAGCAACTACATTTTAAAATAGATAACACTGAGAAATCAATTTTAACCACAAGAACCTAGGCATGGAGATGACTCTTTAATTTTTAAAAGACGTATGAAGACATACTGGAGTCCTTGGCTTTACGTCTTTGGGTACACCATTAGGTCATCGTAAGGTCACCTTACGTCACCTACGTCATCGAATTCTTCAAGTGAATAAACTCCCCCCACCAGTTTCCACTAAATAATTAAGTGGAGGCCATGTATTAAGTATGATGCTCTACAACACATTAAGTTAAGAACTCAACTTTGATGAAAACATAATAAATTGTGGCCAGGAGATGCTTAGTTTGTGAGCTCAATATATTAATTAAAATAACCACCATGCCACCTCGATGCTTCTGTAAAGATCTGCTCTAACGAAGCTTTCTAGGATTGCTGTAATTCACCACTAGCATAAAAAATTGTTACCTATTAAAATGAATGTGTAATGAAATAAAGAGTGAAGTTACGTTATGAAACATACTGTATTGCTGTAGATAATATATTTAGTGTTCATTGTTCATGTTCATTGATTTATTTGCAAAAATACTTTTCTTTTCTAGTAACTGCTCTTTTATATATACATATATATATACTGATATATATATATATGTATATATATATATATATATATATATATATATATATACTGATATATATATATATATATATATACTGATAATGTATGAAGTATATGAAGTATCAGAGTACCAACTCTAGTAACACCTCTATGTAACATACAACCCAAATCAATGGATTAAACCGAAGAGTAAAAATTGTGAGTAATCCTGTCCGATAGGCTACCCCATGCTAGCTTCATTAACTCCAGGGACATCTGATCTATTATCTCATTTAGGAAAATAATTAAATGACCCGAGTTTAGATATTACTGTAGTGCTGCACTTTCACTCCCTTCAGCAAGGACTAACTTAATTACAATGGCCTGAAGCCATATTTAAAATGGGTTTTGGCTTAATGAACACTAATCTATGTTGACAGTGCTGGCATTCAGCTAATACTGTAAAAAAGGAAAGAAATCTGAATAGATTACAGATGTATCCTAATCTACTGAATTGGAATAAAATGTGTGATGACCCCAAAGATATACTGAGTTATACAAGTAGTGTGTTTTTACTTTGGTTATAGTTAATGAGGAGTGTGTTTGGAATATTATCCAATGTTAAATACTAAAAACACACCACCAGAAACTGTTCTAGAGATTATTGATAGACTGTAACAGTGTTGTGGTTCTAAATTTTAGTGATCATTGTGTAAATATAAGGCATTATATATATATATATATATATATATATATATATATATATATATATATATATATATAATATTATATATATATATATATATATATATATATATATATATATATAACATTATATTATAATATATAATAATATATATTATAATAATATTATAATATATAACATAAAATGTTGCAAATATATATATATATATATATATATATATTTGCAACATTTTATGTTCATTCTCATATAAATCGCAGATAACCTGGCACAGAGTGAAATAATTGTAAAAAGGGGTGGAGTTAAAATGAATACATTATCAATGCATGTATTAGATCAAGAGATGTCAAAGATCTAACTGATATTTTTCGGTGTAGTGATTTTTCCTTGTTATATACATTATAGTGTACAATGTTCCCTTATAAATGTAACACAAATGGGGTTTCTGTCTTGTATACTATAGTGGGTGACACTCGCAGGTAAGACAAAAATTGGCTAACTTCCAATCTTTATTATTATGGCAATATATTTAACGAGTCTGCTATTTACTTTATTTTTGTTAGTCAATGTTATTCATCCACCCATTTTCCATACCGCTCATCCTACATGGGGTCACGGGGAGCCTATCCCAGGGAACTCAGGGTACAAAGCAGGGGACACCCTGGACGAGGTGCCAACCCATCTCAGGGCACAATCACACACACATTTACACACTATGGACAATGGAAAATTTGGAAATGTCAACCAGCCTACAACGCATGTCTTTGGACTGGGGGAGGAAACCGGTGTTCCTGGAGGAATCGTTGCCACGAAGCAGTTTTAGAGGAACAGTTTTACCACTTCTTGACTTCTAATGAGAAATCTGAAGGCTACAGTGGACCTAGGAATGTTAGGAAAACATCTTGAGAGTACTCAGTAAAGGAACTCATCCTCCACTGGTCAACTTGTAATAGTGAGATTACAGTAAGACAAGTACATGTATAGAGCAAGCAGGTCAAGTGAGATTGATTGACGGAATTGGCTCAAACTGAGATCTCAGTGGTGTTAAACAAATCTTTACTTAAGAACATGACTAGGGATGCGTCAATACTGATACTGGTATCAGGTACTGGTCTGACACCATCCAATACCGGGTGATACTACTATGTGACGTAAGCCCGGTGTACATTGCTGCGCTAATTAAGAAATGACTTGAAATGACAGCGATCTGTCAAATTTAAGCGAATCAGTTAAAGCAATTAAAGCAAAATATGTAAAAAGGAAGAATTACAGCATTTGCCTACAACACAAGTTATCTGACACACACCTTTCAGAGTGGTAGAGCAGTATCAGTGAGCGTGGTCATTAAAAATGAGCAGAGGTTTCATGAATGCGATGTCAAATGAGAGCACTTCACTTCTGCGAGCACTGAGCACGCAGACATTCACGGCACACTGCGCTCATTTTTACTGACTACTTTCGCTGATACTTCTCTGCATGCTCAGGTCAGCTTAGTCTTTATTAAACTTACTGTTTAAATGCCATAACGTAAATAACATTAAGCATACATCTCAGCACAAGGAATTCATTCGTGGCAGCCCACAACAGCAACCCACTAAAACAAAGCGAAATAAAATGATTAATGCTAAGTAGGTAGCTCCTTTCAGTACCACAATCAGAATTGACAAGTAGCAAAAACATGTACTTGTACTCATACTTGGTCTAAAAATAAATGGTATTGATGCCTCCCTAAATATGACAGCTTTTGTCATGAATCAATGCAAATTTTTTTCCAGCTCTGCAGCACACTTATTATCACTTCGAGCTTTCCAGAACATCTTTCTTGTGAGAAAACAAAAACATCGCCTCACACTTCCGAGGGTGAGATGCAGCAAGAACGTTCTGGAGCCTTCTCTCGTGTCGTATATCCATCAAGTGCAGGAGAAGAGAGTCATTTTTCAGAGGGTTCAGGCTGACAAGAGTGGCACTGATGTGTTCAGCAACTGGCCACAGTTCACACTGACAGACTCAGAGACACAGATGTACACGAGGGAATCATCACTATGTAGGTTAACTTGTTCCAGAAAGGACAGCCATGCTGCTCTTAGGAAACTCATTTGTTTAATGATTTATTGATTGATTCGTTTCAACTGCACCGGCATTTCCATTCCCCAGTTTGAATTTTGTATCTAAACGTACTCAATGTTTCATGGTCAAGTTTTAGAAGAACAAAACCTTTCCTTTCCTTTCAAAACTCTGGACCCTGTAAGAATTAAGAATTAGGAAATGACAGAATAGGAGACTAATATGAGACGAATTTATAATCTCTTCAGAGTACAATCACACCCTTGGGGCTTGTCAGCATTGCAGGATATTTTCACTTATGGTTAGATGATGTGGCGTGTCATCCTTACATAATCAATTAAATTGCTGTACTCTCTTCTATAATGTGCTGCAGGCAGGACATTTTGTGGTATAAGAAACATGATTTTGTGAGTAATTATTTTGTGAGTATGCAACTCATCACGCTATGCCCTGAAACTGCACATATTATCTCAAGTAAACACATCAAGTCAAGAATTGTGATCACACGTGCAAATTAAACCACATGCACTACAGGTGAAAAAGCTAACATTTGGAAAGAAATGAATCATGTGGAAGAGTCACGTGTGAAAATGAATGAATCAAGTGGAAAAGAATCACATGAAAATAAAAGTGTCATGTGGAAGAATCACATGTGAAAATCAATGAATCGTGTAGAAGGATGACATTTGAAAAGCAAGGAATCATGTGGAAAAGAATCTTGTGAAATTAAACAAATCATGCAGAAGAATCATGTGAAAATCAATGAATTGTGTGGAAGAATCATATGTGAAAATCAATGAATCATGTGGAAGAATGACATTTGAAAAGCATTGAATATGTTGAAAGGAATCACATGAAAATTTATGAATTGTGTGGAAGAATCAAACGTATAAATCAATGAATCATGTGGAAGAATGACATTTGAAAAGCATTGAATCATGTTGAAAGGAATCACATGAAAATACATGAATCGTGTGGAAGAATCAAACGTGAAAATCAATGAATCATGTGGAAGAATGACATTTGAAAAGCAATGAATCATGTGGAAAAGAATCACATGAAAATCAATGAATCATGTAGAAGAATCACATGACAAAATTGATCAGATTAAAAAAATACATTAATCCTATAGAAGAACAAATGTAAAAATAAATTAATAATGTTGAAGAATCACATGTGAAAAACAATGAATCATGTAGAAGAATCACATTATTTTTTTTTAATCAGATTTATATTTTAAAAATAAATTAATAATGTCAAGAATTACATGTGAAAATGAATGAATCATGGAAAAAATCTCTTGTCTCATAATCAGATTCAACATTAATACTGAATCTAAACTTTTTTTTTTTTTTTGGTTTTACAAAATGCTGTATTGTTAAAAAACAAAAACAAAACACTGTATACATTACTGCACTTACCTTCTTTAGCCAAACATCACAGTTTACTTTATAGTAATGTATATCCTCAGTCTTTTAATCTAGTAGAGTAGAAAACAGATTTTATGGCAAATGGTACGTTTAAAATAATAGCACTCTAGCCTTTTTCTGTGCTGCTGTCGAGTAGGCTTGAAAAGCGTGAGTTACATCAACTTGCACAAAGAAATAATCCAATATAAATCTGCCAGGAGCAATCTCAACAGTGCACATTTTTTAAAGTTTAATTTACTGTCTGACATAAATCATAAATATAGCCTTTAGTTTAGATAAGATAATCTATAAATTTTATAGTGGAAACTCTGCAAAGCAGGACAACGTTTAACAGACCATCTGTCTGCATCGTACATTTCATATACAACCTCTTTTAACAGACTATGAAAAAAAACCTGCCAAAAGCACCTGAGCGCCATTTAAAAAAGCCCAAATCAATGAAAAGACATTCTGAGCCGCAGCATTCATTCGGCACTGTTGATGCTTTCATTTTCAGTCAAAATGAACAGCTAGAAAAACTGCTGAAATGATTTCTCCTGTCTTGCTGCTTTATACTGCAGTTTTATACTGTACAGTTCAGCCTCAGGTGGTACACACTCAAAATGTAGAACCTACGTATAGTGGAACCACAAAACCCATCATTCTTTTTGTTTATTAAAACTATAAGAGGATAAAGTAACAGAATATGAAGTGAAACTGTTGCTGTGTTGTTCTTTAGGACTCATCACTACACATTCACTGAACAGGCTTTGATCTTGAACCTTAAATGTGTGTTCATTTGACGCCAAATTATGTACAAGCTTATAAAAGCCAGTGCGTGTATAAATAACCTGCTGGCATTTTATACACCATTGAGCCAAAAGTTTACGGACACTTGACCATCACATCCATTCTTCCCCAGAATGTTGCCACAATGTTGGAAGCACACAATTAGCATAGCAGAATAGCATTATAATTTCCTCACTTGAACTAAGGGGCCAAAACCTGTTCCGGCATTACAATGCCCCGGTGCACTTCAGTGCCTGACCTCACGAATGCTCTTATGGCTGAATGATCACAATTCCCCACAGCTACGCTCCAAAATCTAGAAGAAAGCCTTCCCAGAAGAGTGGAGGACATTATTAGAGCAAAGTGGGACTTGGAATGTTCAGCAAGCACATGGGTGTGACGGTCAGACGCCAATAAACTTTTGGTCATATAGCTTATTTCATAATCCACTATGTAAGCAATAAAACACATGTGGTCATCCTGTCATAGGAAAATAGTCAACCTCAAAGCAGAGTTACTGTTCCCACCCCAACGTTTGTTATTTTCCAATTTCAGCAAATTGTATTCATCTTATATCACAGCAATTTGCCAAACAATTGTGATGTTTTATTTATTAATGACCAACACATACATTTTTAAAATAAATTTACAGTTACATTTAATACTGTGGAGCATCCATGAAGCAAGTTGTGTTATAACAGCTATAAACAGTCACCACTTCACTTTCTGTTGAAGTAAATATGACAAAAAAAAATGCAGCTAGTTATATTACTGAGAAATCGCAAAGCAAAAATTCCTGTCTAGACTTTCCTGTGGCAGACAACATAAAGGATCAGCTTTAGCGCTGACTGTTACAAAGCACCGACAATGGAGACATTTTTAGTAACTGCTGCATCCAGGTCAGGGTGGCAGTGAATCTATAAATGTTCAACAACCCCTCCTTACAGAGAACTTCACCATATGCTACCCATGTGTACATTAGAACGTGCGTTACGATAACCCTGTGATTTGAATCGCAGCCGTCACTAACGTAAAAGCTGCTGTTATAGACAATTAAACAACACCTTCTGACCAGTGAGATATAAATTATAATTCACACATATGATTGACCTCATTGATGTCGATCGGCTGTGTGCAGGGATCGTGTCGCTTTCAGGATGTGGGACTCCGGCGCAGCTGAATGGTCAAATGGGGGAGTTCAGCAGCGAAAATTATCCCAGCAGCTACGACAACGGCAAGAGCTGCAGCTGGACCATCACTGTGGACAGCAAAAAGGTGGGCAATCTGAAGAGTCTGGAGACTGAACAAGAAGGGTCAAGGAGGTCAAGTAAAAGCTAACTTATTAAAATACAGATTTTAGAGACTCACAAAAACAAACAGCCGACTGGGTCTTATTACCCTGCTGAAAAAAACAATATAAAACCCTCATGGAATTTGTAATGGTTTTAATGGTTTTAATGGGACTTGTATTGGTTTAAATGGAAGCCTTGGTTGTAATGGTCCCTTCGGCTACCTACTTGTAATTTGTTGCCTTCTATTGGTGGCATGTTATGTTTACTGGATACCATTAAGGACCAATAATGGTAATGGTTTTAATGGTTAGATGATGGTCTGTAATGGTATTTTGTAGTGTGATGGTTTCTAATGTATTTTCAGCGGAGTAATGTTGGATAGAAATATCTGATAGACGGAGTTCCGATGAAGTCATGGAGGAGTCAAAACCGTACCAATTGAGGAGGTAAAACCGTACCAATGGAGGAGTCAAAACCGTACCCATGGAGGAGTCAAAACCATACCCATGGAGGAGTCAAAACAGTACCCATGGAGGAGTCAAAACCGTACCCACGGACGAGTCAAAACCGTACCCATAGACGAGTCAAAACCGTACCCATGGAGGAGTCAAAACTGTACCCATGGACGAGTCAAAACCGTACCCATAGACAAGTTAAAACCGTACCCATAGACGAGTCAAAACCATACCCGTAGAGGAGTCAAAACCGTACCCATGCAGGAGTCAAAACTGTACCCATTACATTTTACATTAGAGACTAAAGGAGGTCTCAGAGGCAAAATGTTTAGCATTTTACCACATGCAACACACTAAACTATACATCAACTAATTAGCAAACCTTTACATGCTACATCTGTTGTGTTGTTGGATCTGAAGACCTAAAGTGCAAGAAGAGATGCTGTAATGTTAAATAACACCCTGGTTGACATGAAGAGAACAAAGACTCAGGATGCATACATGAGACACAGAGAGAGAGAGAGAGAGAGAGAGAGAGAGAGAGAGAGAGAGAGAGATCAGTGTTACATTTATTTTAGTTTTTTTGAGCTTTTCAGCTCAGCAACTCTGTTAACTGGAATAATTCGACATCAACAAAAACATCAAAATTTGAATGAGCAGACACAAGCTCAGCAGGAGGCTGTCAGAGAAAGTCACATTCCTCTGCACCCCTGTCCCTCTCTCTCTCTCTCTGCTGTGTGTTTCATGCCTCACTGCAAGACACACATGCTGCGTCCCGATTCGCCTACTTATACTGTACTCTTTTTTTGTAAAGAAAAAGTACATACTTTTGAGTGTGTAGCAAAAGAATATGGAAGTTCTGGGACATACTAACACGTCACGTAACTGAAGAGAACGTAGTTGCCTAGATATGCACAATGTCACTGTAAACTAACTCCTTGGTGCGTTTCTTCATTCATTATTCCTTATTATAATTGAATTTATCATTCCCTTGATTTATTTTTCCACATTTCATTTGCATTTCTCTAAAATGTGTTCTTTAATTTTTAATTAATTAATTTATTTACTTTTTAACAAAACTCCTCCTCCCTCGCGCAAGGAGTCGTGGGCAAAATTAGCTGAAAAAGATCCACACTTTGAAAATCTACCGGAAATAGTAGATCATCCAGGTACCTTTGGGATACTCATTTCAACATACTATGATTTGGGACACACTCATTCTAATCTCGGATACTATTTAGGATGGAATGTAGGCGAATTGGGACGCAGTAACAGTGTATAAATAGAACAATATCCACAGGTGTACACATCTTCCTTCAGACTCCGCCCTCCATTCATGAGCAGCATTCGACCATGCCCCTGAAACCACAGGGGTCCATCCATCCATCCATTTTTCATACCACTTATCCAACACAGGGTCTCAGGGAACCTGAAGCCTATCCCTAGGTACTCGGGGCACAAAGTGGGGGACAACATGGACGGGGTGCCACATTATGGGCAATTTAGAAATGCCAGTCAGCCTACAACACATGTCTTTGGACTGGGGGAGGAAACTGTAGTACCAGTAGGAAACCCATGAAGCACAGGACGAACATACTGTACAAACCCAGCACACAGGGCTGAGGAGGGAATTGAACCTCCAACTCCAGAGGTGCGAGGCAAACGTGCTAACCACTAGGCCAGCAGAAGTGTCAAATTTCTAAAACGGATTTTCATTTCAAGTTTATATCAAATATATAAAATTGTATGGACTTTGACCTTAATGACGGTTGAAACTTTAATGCTCAGAGAATTGTCTGATGGCACTTTTGCAATTAGATGATTTGCCTTCAAAGCAAACGTATTAAAGCTACATAGAAAATATATCATCATTTGTTTTTGAGTGATAAAAACAAGTAGCTGAGGCTAATTTTTAATTAGAAATATGGAAAACAGATAATGTGCAGATTGAGAGAACGTGAACGCGACCTCCATCCATCTTCTGTTTAATTAAAGTAGCTAAAGCCTTCCAGAAACACCCTGCATGTGTTTATCTCCCCAGGTGATCGCTTTGTGGTTCCAAGACTTCTCTCTTGAGGACTCAGGCACATGCAGCGCAGACGCCCTCACACTCCAGGATGAGATAGGGATCATCGGTGAGAATCCTACAATATCCCAATTTAGACTGTAATGTTCTTAGGCAGGAGTGTAGTCAAGCGAAAGCTTTTTTTTTTCTCAGTAGTGAAGATGAGGAGTGAGAGGAAATCAGTAGGCTAGGGAACATCCACCTGTGCGTATCGATCATCTTCAGGTTTGGCTTTTACACATACTGCTCTGTACTGAGTGAAGGATTTAGTGTGCATCAGTCTTTGCTCTTCCAGGGAAATGCAATGTTTTTAGGCCATGCCAGTCCTGGGTGTGCAGTTTCAAGTTTATTTTGCCAAGAGAATTAATTCGGAGGTCTTCAAGGATTATAGCTCAGTCTTCAGATTTTGAGTAGTATTCAAATACGGAGTTTCCACAAATCCTCACACACATCATGCATATCACACAAGTGCAGGCTCACTATTCAAACACAGCAGTACAGATTATACAGTATATACAGAGCATTAAATCTTGGTTTTATTGGTAGTCCAACTTTTTAACAACTTCAGCATGGATCAGTGCATTTTTTGTATCATGCAATAGTTTATTTCATTTGATTTAATTTTTACTTATTTTATTTCTCTTTTTTTTTTGTTGGTTCAGTTCAATTCGATTTTATTTATACAGCTCTTTCAACAACAGACATTGTCACCAAGCAGCTGTACAGAAACCTGGATATGGATGGATATATTTTTCAAATTCTATACAAATTAATGAATAGTGGAAGGGAATTTTAAAACTTTCCCATCCATCCATCCATCCATCCATCCATTTTCCATACAGCTTATCCTACACAGGGTCATGGAGGAGCCTGGAGCCTGGAGGGTACTTGGGGCACAAGGTTTTGGAAATCCTGGATGGGGTGCCAACCCATTCAGGGCACAATCGCACACATGCACACTCATTAACACATTATGTACAATTTGGAAATGTCAATCAACCTACAGCACATGTCTTTGGACAGGGGGAGGAAACCAGAGTAAAGCGCTTTACACTGTGTCTCATTCACCCTTTCACACTTACACTCACACACCAATGGTAGCAGACCTGCCATGCAAGGCATCGGGAGCAACTTGGGGTTCGGTGTCTTGCCCAAGGACACTTCGTTATGTGGAGTCATGTGGGCCAGGAATCGAGCCGCCAACCCTACGATTAGTGGACAACCCGCTGTACCAGTAGAGTACCTGGAGGAAACCCCTGAAGCATGGGGAGAACATGCAAGCGCTGCACACACACATGGCAGATGCACTTTCCCATCCAATTTGAACTATTTTTAAGTTAGAAGCTCTGAGACATTTCAGTACTGTACCTTTATAGCAGTGAAGGTGAATAACTCTTCATGAGGACAGTAGCTGGTTAGATTGAGTCGAGACCTCAGATCTTGAGATTAGCTACAGTACACACCTCATGCAGTGTACTCGTATAAGTGTGGTCATCTGGGAAAACCCGTCACATATTGCTGTGGCTGAATTCTCACAAAATGTATTTTGACGCCTAAGCTTAAAAGAAAGAAAGAAAGAAAAAAAACTAGGTGACAATGTTTTTAGTTACCTTTTAATCTTTCCTTGGCTTTTAAAAGCCAGTTTAATAAATGCAGTCAGTCTGTGTACAGATGTGTCAAATCTTGTAAATTTTCTCTAACCCCCCCCCCCCCCCCCAATAAAAAAAAATAGAAACAAACACACTCTGAGTGAAGCAATCACAGTGAATAATATGCTTTGCTGATGTTATTGGATAAGTACATGCCAGAAATGGACATAATCCTTATCAGAGGCACAGTTGTTATGGCATAAATTAAAGGCAATATTCTCCTTCTTTGCTTTCAAATGCTAGAACTTTTTTCTGAAACATTTTTCAGTTCAGGAAATAGCTTTTTAGAACCACATGTAGTAGAAAATGTCCTCTTAACCACGTGAAGGGGTTTCCCAAGGCTCATACACATTTATCCACCCTCTCTTTATAATTTTATATAAAATATTCAATAAAGTATGAAACCCAGGATTAAAATATGGCGCCATGCTGCAATACACTTACGACTGGATCATTACACTGTGTCTTCAATTATCATTCGCCAGATCCAACAGAGGTTGTGCTCTGAATCTTGATAAGTAGATCTTAGGCATTATATATCTATAGGAAAAATGACACTGTGCTTTCTTAAGTGGTTTGAGATGATTCTCATTTTAGAATAAAACAAAACAATTAGACGAGCAATTTATCTCTCACTGGCAACCGTAAAACTGAGCAATTGCATAGGTTTCTTAAAATTGAGACATACTGTGATTTGAGTATTCTGGATACTGATACTTATAAAATATTGATTGCGGGCTCTGACCAACTTAGGAGCCACACACACACACACACACACACACACACACACACACACACACACACACACACTTCCCCCCAGCCCTACAGCTTCAGTCCTCCTGACTCCAAGGCTCAGAAGATTGCGCTTTGATGTCATGCCCCAAATTAGTCCCCCACCACAAACCACTTGGGATTCTGGGTCAGATGGAATGTTCCACATTAAACCATCCATCCTAACTAAACTGGAGTCAGTGCCGTCCTCCACATCTTAAGGAGGACTGAGTCATTTCATTGAAACTTTCAGATTTGCTGGAGTGGGATTTTATTGGAACATTGTAGCAGTAGATCATATTAAATTGTTGAATGAGTCACAGAGCAATATCTCTGATAGTTTTGTTCTATTGTGCCCCATCCCCCCCCCCCCCCCAAAAATCTGTTCCATGCCATTTCTTTCTCTTTCTCCAAAACAAGTTCAAAGAAACAAAGACATTTTGATTGAAGCAATGACTACTTTCCATTTAAACCCTATACATACTTCAATTCCTGAAGTACTTTTTTATTTATTCATGCTTTACCATGGATCTGCCATTTTGTTATTGTTTATTGTTTTTGTTTTTTTGGGGTTTCTTTTGCAGGGAAATACTGCGGTTATTCCAAGCCTAAGCCGATAGTGTCTCTGGGAAGCAGTTTGATGGTGCATTTCAACACAAATGACAGAAACACAGACAAAGGATTCAAAGCTGTGTACCGTGCTGTGGACCCTAATACAGTTAATGGTAATTGGTTAAAATATAATATGTAATGTTTACTCAACTGCATAACAGTGCTATTTACCCTTACAGGGACCTCTTGCTCAAAGAAAGGGTCTTGCTTCGTCTACTCTAACACATTTGAGCCAATTTTTGATCACGAATGATAATCATTTAAAATTGTACTTCAATGTATAATGTCATATTTCAGTTTACTTAGGGATAAAAAGTGAGTGAAATTCCTAAGCTGTAGCACTCCAACAAAGCAGTCAGTTAAATAAGAATAGGTAGAGGTAAAGGGAAATAAAATACAGAAATATACAGAAATATTCATATGCAGAATAAAATACAGAGGTAAAAATAACATTGTTTGGGAGCTGGGAGCATGGTGGCCGTACTCGGTGCCATCTTGAAGACCCCATTATGTCCCCAGGGCTGGAGTTATTTTGAACATATCAGCTTTACCTGATTGCATTTGGAATGATTTTATGTCTGAGCGATAATGAAAATAAAATAATTGTACTCTGTTCAGCATGAGGATTGAGGGAGGGCGAAGTGTGCCTCTGTTGTATTTGACCTAGAAAACCAGCAGCTGCATCAGTGATGCAGAAGGGAGATGGGATTCATAAACTCAATTCATTTTTATTTGTATAGCACGTTTAACAATAGACATTCTCACAGGCGGCTTTCTGGATGTAGATTTAGATCCCCAATGAGGAAGCCAGAGGCGAGAAAAATACTTCCTGAGATGGCATGAGGAACAAACTTTGACTCAGAAAGGAACCCATGATGCTCTGGATGACACTGGATAATGTGATTATAAATCATTACAGTATACAGGCGTAGATTGTGAACAGATTGTGCATATGAATAATTACAGCAGCAGTTCTTAGATATAAACCTACAGTATCCAGACGAGATTAACCACTGAGTCTGGTTTTTGGGAATGCAAAGCTTAATTTGTCACATATACATTACAGCATATGAAATTCTTTCTTCGCATATCCCAGCTTGTAAGGAAGCTGGGGTCAGAGCGCAGGGACAGCCATGATACGGTGGCCCTGGAGCAGAGAAGGTTAAGGGCCTTGCTCAAAGCCCCACCGATAGCAGCTTGGCAGTGCTAGGGCTTGAACCTTCTAGTCAGTAACCCAGAGTGTTAACTGTTGAGCCAGCAGAAAGTGAATACGAAGGGCAGAAGTAGAACATAAGGATGAATCGGGCAGGTACGGAGAGTGAGAGGAACCACCTCTGACACCATGAGTATACGTAGAGCTTGATATCTCCACATCATCTCCAAGTCATCGATCTGACCCACTTTCTGAACCACTCTCTTCCCCTCATTCTAGATATTGTAGGAGCTGGTGGCTTTCTGCAAGGTGACCATGGGGACCTAATGACCCCCAGCTTCCCGGAGAAGAACTATGACAACGGTGTGGTGTACCAGGTATGCTCAAATAATTTCCTTATTTGTTTTTTTTTTACTCATTTCCATCTCTGTTTTTTTCTCTACATCTAAATCATTAGTATATGAGTGACATGACCACCCATGACTTTGGCATAAACTGTTCATGAATGTGCAGGAAATCCTTTATCATAAACCTTTTAGTATTTGCTCCTAAAAATAGATAAACAAATAAGATAGTAAATAACAATAGACATGCTTACCATGACTCTCGCTATATATGGTACCATAAAAGTCCTGTCATGTGGTGTGACTATATTTTTTAATGATCTAGGTTAAGAATAGTGTTCCTATCATAACACAGCACTGTTGAATTCTCAAAAGGTGTTGATTCATTTTCAACAAGCTTTTCTGATCATAAGCCTGTTATGTTTACCTGCTTATTTAAAATGAAATATCCAAATCCCAGAAGCCAGTACACTGGACTCATATGCTCAGTTCTACATCTAGTGATCATTTTTCCATGTCTTTTAAGGAGGCTTGACAAACATATAATCTTGAGTGCCCTTCCAGTTAATTAAATGCAGAAGAGCATCTTATGATGTTTAATTCTATCTGTACTGACATCTTGGAATTTGTAGCTCCAGTGAGAATAAAAGAGCAAAAACCTAAGTCGGATCCTTGGTTAAATAACACCACACAGGCACTAAGATGGGCTTGTCGAAGAGCTGAGCGGAATTGGAAAAAGAAAAGTTACAAGTGTACTTTGAAATATTAAATGACTCACTGAACAGATATCAGAAAGCAGTCAAAGCTGCATTCTAAGTACAGTATGGGAATGCTTTCTAAAGTTTTTCACAGATAAAATAACTGATATATTGTACCTTCAAACTATGATCCGTCTGATCCTCCTTGGTGTATATCGCTTTTTAAAAAAAAAAAGAATTTGAGCTGATTTCTTTAAGCTCATTTCAAGATATAATTAAGCAGTTAAAGCCTACCATGTCTCCATATGATATTATCCACAAGCACTTGATATTATCCCCAAGCACTTGATATTATCCCTAAGGTGTTGATGTTGTTGGGCCGAGTGTTTTAGCAATAATAAATAAATGTCTTCTTACAAGGATTGTTCCAAAATACCTTAAACATGCAACTGTTAAACCCCTGCTTAAAAAAATCAAACCTTGATCCGACTCGATTATCTAATTTTAGACCAGTTTCCAATTTACCTTTTATTTCTAAAGTTTTAGAGAAGCCTGTTCTCATTGAATTGCAAAGTTTTAAGTAGTACTTTTGAAACATTCCAGTCCGAGTTTAGGAAACACCACAGTATAGAATCTGCTATAACTGCGATAACTGGGATTCTGTGATTCGTCTGCTTTTAGACTTAAGTGCTGTGTTTGATACCGTAGACCACAGTATTCTTATTTCACATGTTCAACAAAGTGCAAGCATTAAAGGTTGTGCTCTGAATTGGTTTAAATCTTATTTGGATGATAGAACCTTTTTTTTTTTTTTTATCACCGTCCAAATCCACTCTGACCTGTGGGGTTCCTCAAGGCTCCATTCTGGCCCCTGTTCTGTTCTTAATATATATGCTTCCCTTTTTTTTTTTTTTTAACAGACATGGGGTGTCATTTCATTGCTAAAGATGACACTCAAATTTATCTGCCCTTGAACTCCTTATCCGCTTGCCTGCTGAATATTTTAGGCAGCTTAAATTATGATTTGGGAGATTTGGTGTCTTAAGAAAAGACGCCCTGTGTGAAAAATGTGGGTGTTGCATTCGATTCTGCACTGAAATTTGACCAGATTATTGATGGTCCCAAGCTCTAGACTGAAGTTGTGAAGTCAGTGACCGTGCCTTTGCTATTGCTGGACACAAACTGTGGAATCTTTTACTGATATCTCTCAGATCAATTTAGACAGAATCAGAATTTAAATCAAAGTTAAAAAATGTATCATTTTTTTGTGCAGGCTTACAATTGTTCTTAGAGTCTGAAGGTATGAATTTATAAATGTGCTTTGATGTATTTCTTATCTTGCGTTGCGGTCTGTACACCATAGTTGTATTGATGCATCTGTGTGATGTTTCTTTTATTATGGTTGTACAGCACAGTGGTCAACTACTGTTGTTTTTATTGTGCTGTATAAATAAATGGATTGATTGATTGAATGATTGATTGATAGTGGAAAAAAATAATTAAAAAGTATGAACGTGTCATTCTTTAATAAATACAATTTGTATCCATTGGCAAATTGCTGTGTTATAAGAGGAAAACACTTGAAAACGTGATATTTATAGGAAAAACGTGAACCTTGGATTGGGAACAGTAACTTTGCTTCCCATTACACCAGCCCGTTGTTGTTTACTTTCCTATAGCAGCGCTCCCCTTATTTTTTTATTATTTTTTTTCCTGACTTCAAATCAAATAACTGTTTATCGGCTCATGTCTCCATATGGAGCATTGCCTGCAAAAATGTCATAAAATCAAGTGCATGCAGCTGGATTAAAAGCTTGATTAAAATAATTATTACATTTGAAAAACAAACAAACCAACCAACAAACAAACAGTAAGACATCTTCAAACACAACCTCCTCCACGTGAGCTTTACTGCTGTGCTTGAACAGCTAAAATGTTGCATTCGCACAATTTGTGTCTGATATTTTAGATAATGTTCAGAGCTCCTGTAGTAACTCTTCAAATTTGCTACAGTTAAATTTACTGTAGTTCTTTTTCAAAAATACTTTAGTTCCTCAGAAGGTTCTGGATCCTCTGTGGAACCGTGCCTTTATCCTTGTACTGGTCACTGTAATATTGTGAATATTGGCAGTGAAGTGTGAAAGTGATTAGCTATTTCAGTCACATTTCCTCAAGCAATAAATAAATAAATAAATAAACAAACCCCATCCCTTTGAGGCGATTGTGACATGAGCTTGTTTGATTATGGAGTTTGGATCCTCGGGAGCTTCTCTGCTGCTCGGTGGCTCCATCTGGCCGGGCGTAGAGCCCACGTCGGCTAATCTGCAGTCAGTCTGTCAAGCTGCAGTACAACAGACGGATGCGCGGCAACATAAGGGCGCATACAAAGCAGGATAATCTGAATCACTATTGCAGTCACTGGGTTTATAATTGGATGGTAATTCTTGTGTGTGTGAGGTAGTGAAGAGTGAGAGAGAGAGAAAAAGAGAGACTGTGTGTGTGTGTGTGTGTGTGTGTGTGTGTGTGTGTGTGTGTGTGTGTGTGTGTGTGTGTGTGTGTGTGTGTGTGTGTGTGTGTGTGTAAGGCAGATTGGTTTAGCGATTAAGGTAATGGGCCAGCAATCATTGAGCGGCATGTTCAATTCCCAGGTGAAATCTGTTGTATGCAGACAGATCGCTGTTGTCATGGCCCTGAGCAGGACATGGCGTCACTTTCACTAGCCGCAAACACCGAGCATCTGCTCCGTGTACAACCTGTAATGAAGCGAAGTCGTCAATGAAAACGAATCTGGTGTTATTTATATACATCACCGCGTCAACGATGAAGTAAATACAGTACAGTTTGGAAATGTCCTGCATACAGCAGGAACGTTTAGAGCTAAACCAATCCTCTACCTTGTTTTATATCTAATTAAACATTTAGTTTAGAAACAGGCTCAACAATTTTCTTGCATTCTGATTAGACAAATAGCATACTAAGACTTAGAAATATTGCTAACATTGCTAGATTCCAGTTCACGCGGTGTTCGTGCGATCTTTCTAATACATTATCGTTTCTATAGTAACCACTTACACAGAGCATTGTCTGGTGGATGCGCTGCATAAACAAATTTACACCACCAGAGGGGCTAGTAGTGGCTTGGCGGTTAAGGCTCTGGGTCACTGATCAGAAAGTCGGGGGTTCAAGCCCCAGCACTACCAATCTGCCACTGTTGGGCCCTTGAGCAAGGCCCTTAACCCTCTCTGCTCCAGGGGCGCTGTATCATGTCTGACCCTGCGCTCTGATCCCAGCTTCCTGAGATGCTGGGGTAAGCGAAGAAAAGAATTTCACTGTGCATATATGTATACTGTATGAGATCAATAAAGACTCATTAACATTATATGTTTGATAAGTTATAGGGTTGATAAGTTGTAGTAAAGATTTCTTTGAGAAGATGTTAAGTTAACATTTATGGAAGGAGTCTCCAGTGTTAGTGCTTTGTAACAGTCAGAGGTAAAGCTGTAACTATAAATTTTGCAGCACAGGAAGTGGTTTTGTGTTTTATCGTTAAGCTAAATCTGACCTTTTTTGTCTTATTTCTTTCATATGTTTTATAACCTAAATGGTAACAGGAATGAACTTGTTTTCCAGACGTTCCACAACATTAAAGGTAGGTGCAGATGGATAAAATGTATGACGTGTCATTCTTTAATAAGTCAGTAATTTACTGTGGATTAAAAGCAAGCTGCATCACAGCCCTTAGACAATCCTCTACCTTGTTCATACATCCATCCATCCATCTTCCATACCACTTATCCTACACAGGGTCGTGTGGGAGCCTGGAGCCTATCCCAGGGCACAAGGCGGGAGACACTCTGGACAGGGTACCAAGCCATTGCAGAGCAAAATTGCACACACATTCACACACTACAGACAATTTGAAAATGCTGATCAGCTGACAACGCATGTAGTTGTACTGAGAGAGGAAACCGGAGTACCCCGAGGAAACCCTAGAAGCACGGGAAGAACATGCAAACTCCACAAACACAGGGAGGTGGGATTCGAATCTGCAGATATGCGGGGCAAATGTATTAACCACTGACCCACCGTGTCCCCCCCCCCCCACCTTGTTCAATTAGTAATCAAACATTTAGCATTTTTCCATTTTCTAGCATAGTGGTAACATGCTAACACATAGCTAGTTTAGAATATTGCTCAAATTACTATATAAATGGAATTTCGAATACCTAGCATAACAAAATGTTTTCCACACGTACTGCGCACAGGATATCTTGGTTAACACTGTTGTGAAAATATTCTGCATCTAGGACTGGGACTGGAGGATTTCTAACTTATTCCAGTTCCAGTTCATGATCAGGGCCATCCATCATTGCTGTCAAAGTAAATTCCATCAACTTTGATTAGCATGACAGATTCAAATGAACTGGCACTAATGAACGCCTTCACATGCCACAGGAGAGAACAAATGAGTTATATTTGAGCACTGAGCATGGTACAGTCACAGCCTCAGATGCTTCACCCACCGCCATGGTAGCAACTGATACTGTATGTATTGTACATTCAGAATCGATGGCTGCATCTGATTGGCTCTCCACACGTTTGTCTATTTTCACTTAAAACCGAATGAACGTTTTGGAGCAAGGCACAGTCACTGGATTGAAAACAAAAAAGTTCATGGCGTTTCGTTGTTATTTTATTGGTTTTGATTGTTCCTGTTTACCGCCGTTTTAACCTCATGAAGAGTTTAATGATGAACAATTGAATTGAATCAGGTGTGTTAGAGAAGGAAAACAGTGAGATCTGCAGTACAGGAGGACCAAATGAGCAAAAACTGGAGCAAGTTACTACGTCCTGTGGGTTACATTTACTGTACACAACGTGATTCCTCAGCAGAACTGATAGCACGGCCAATAGTTTTCTACTATGCTACAGAATGCTACGGAGCGTACATAACATTTTAAAGATTTAAAGCTTTGATCCTTAAGTGAGTAAATGATGTCATCTCCAGTTAATGACTAGATTTCTGGACAGGCAGTTTCACTCATTTATTTCACTCACTCATTTCACGCAGTTATTCATTGGTCGTTTTTGCTTTGTCTCTGATGCTTGCTTTAAGTTTATAGATATGACAGATTTAAACGCAATGCCTGTCTATTAGTATGTAAGGAATAGAACACGTTCTTCATGCTGTTAAAGGAAAGTAATCCACAACTGGCTTTTGTAATATTTTATCACCCCAAAGTGGATTATTTCCTATAGCAGCACGTCCCAAACTGTTTTATTCCTCTAATACCAGGTCAATTTGCCAACAATACGCTTGTCAAGGCAATTACCATGAGAAATTGGTAAGTGTAAAATCTCCTCTGTCCTGAAGACTTTCCGCTGGTGGAAAACGTCTGTTGCAAAGTGACACTGACACCGGAGACTCTTTCCCTAACGTTAAATAAACGTCGCCTTACAAAAACGTCAACATATCACTGATAATCACCATTCTGACCAATCAGATTCGAGAACTTTGTCTTGTAATGGACATTAGAACATTTAACATACTTGAATTCATTTACATTCCCAAATCCTCCTTATGCAGTAGTTATACATTGACAGTAAGATTAAACAGCCCACCATATCTTAGAATATAAAAAAGCTTGATTGCTTACAGCGATGTTCTTTTAGATCAGTTAAGTGTTGAAATAAATGAAGAATTGTATTCTCCTGTGTTTTAATTCCACAGTGGAGGATAACAGTCCCTCATGGAGAAAAGGTTCTACTCACGTTTACGGCCTTTGACCTGGTCCCGGACTCCTGCGCTGACTTTGTAGACGTCTTCGAAGGTCGTTCAGATGGTGTCAGTGCTCCCAAACTTGGTGAGTCACCGTAGAGAGCAACAAATGATCCTTGTCATCATATACTTTATTGGTGCAATCATTAAACAACAGCAAATTATCAACGATTTCAGGTCACTTCTGTGGAAACAAGGTGCCTGAACCGGTGTTGTCCAGTAACAATGAAATGGTGGTGCGATTTAAAAGCGATTCAAGCCACAATGCTAAGGGCTTCAGTGCAGTTTACACTGTGGCCAGTGCTCCAGCCATTACAACCACAACCACCACCAAACCAATCACAACCACCAGCACTAGGCCATCCACCATCCCTGAACCAACAGGTGAGTGCTGAACCCATTTTCTGAACTGATTTCTTGGTAACAGTAACAGTACATGAATAACGATGCACACATACCTGAATTAATACTTACTTAAATATGAACCAATGATGAGTTAAGGCATGTACTAATCACGAACCAATGACAAGCGAACCTTAACTACGATGTGAGTCTTGTAAAGCGTTACCGATGTATTTCCTGATCGCATAATGTAAAGGAGGTTCTCTGACACCATCTCCAGTCTTTCCCCCTTGCAGTACGACGCATATGCTGATATATTTATATCATAATAATTCACTTTGCAATACCATCACAGTAAAGTCACATATATTAAAGAGGGAGTTTTCTTTGAGTTCTCTTTATGACGTTGCATGAGAAGCTGTACGGAACATTGGAGGAAGCATGTGTTAGCCATCACTGTCCATCACTGTCCCAGACTGGTCATGCCATACAGGGGAAAATAGCTAAGGGGTGGGTTGCTAATCATCTCGCAAGCCAGATTTTTAGCATTTGTTAATAAATGTGGCCCAGAACGGAACACTTTCACAGAAATGGAGGATCACCAATCACAGACATGCAAAATGTTCAAAAATGTGTCTTCCTGATGGAAAATGATGTACAGGAGCGTATATATACGTGTAAAGAGCGAAGCTATGGATAGCATTCACTCAGCAAGTGGCCCTTAGCAAGAGAGTCTGGGGCTGAGATGCTGTCGGAAATGGCTAACTTGAGAGAAAATGATGTAAAAATCCAAAGTAAATGTATAAATAGTTAAAATAAAAAAAGGTTAGCTGCATGTAAGTTGAGTGCAAAAGTTTGCACCCCCTTGAGTTTATCTACAAACCAGAATTTAATGATAGTTTAATGTTCTGAAAGCACATTACAACATACAGCCTTAATGTTAGATTCAGGACTCAGGCTCTAATTTAATTTATTTTAATGTGCCTCATTATCGCATCTAATGACTTAAAACAGTAAACACATTCATTTTGCTAAGTCTTATTTAACATATGACGTCAAATTAAGAGTCAACAGAATCAGGAAATCCAGGTATCCAGTTGTTTATCGCCACCCGGTGAGATATTTCACAGTGCTGGAGAAGATTATAAAAGGATAATAATGCAAATAGGGATGCTATTTTTAACAACAACACAACATTAATACAAAGACACAGGCCAATGCTGGAAGAAAAACAGCGTACAGAGATATTCATAAAAAGAAGAATAATAATAAAGCAGGATTCCGTAAAGGTTAAAAGAGGTAAAAAAAAAAAAAAAGTTAAACGTGTAAGTGCACATTTATAACACAGTCAGCAGAGCTGTTAAATTCCCCCCATTATTTTTAGGAGAAAATTAGGAGGAGGATTTACAATTCATTCTGACAGACACCGTAGTCATTGGAGAGATTAAAAGACTGGTGTAAATGATTACAGTAGTCTTACTTTACACGAAAAATGTAGGCTTTTTTTGCAATCTGACAAGGCATGCATTTCGTGTAGTATTTTGGAGATCATGTGAAGATGATAGTAAGCTGTTTTGTATGGAAAAAATGGAAATTATGGAACAATGTCGCTTGCAAAAATACTGGGTGACCTATATGTAGTTATATATGTAAAGTGATGGAATTTATTGACCCCTTAACCCCCAACTTTCATAGCTCACTCTCATAACCGGGTGTAAATTAAGCAAAATATTATGGTTGATATTTTCTCTCTTGTTTCTTGTTTCTGACTGTTTACCGAAAAGGCAAACATTAAAAATGCACGAACACTGGGTACAATAGTGTACGATACTGCAGCTAGCAAGCTGATTTGGCTAACAACACTCACATGTATATCCTATGTTCTGACATAAACACACACACTGATATCATACTGTTTGCTACTGTATGTCAGATGTCTCTCAACAAGAAGTCTGGAAATATCCAAAACAATCGACCTGACACAAAACAACCCAAATTACCCCAAGGCGCAGATCTCCATGTCCTCATAGCTAGTTATGTCCAGGCTCATAGCTACACAATTTAGTTATTCAAACAACTTTCCTCCCATGATTAATTGACTTAAAGTGTCTTTTTTGGTGGGGGATCGTTAACCTGGATAGCACAAAACTGCCTACTCAGCAGCTGAGTAAATAATCCTCTCCATGTTTTCTCCAGCTAATGAAGCCTTAAACCCAAAGACCCTGACAAACATTAGCAAAGTAATGGAACATAATGGAGTGCATTTCTTTTCTGAACTCAGAGTAGTTTGACTTTCTGATGGAAGTACTCTAGCGACGGAGGCCAAATTGACTTTCGTGCAATCTCTCTCTTACAAAAATTGCTGCAGGGCAGCTCATGAAATTAACTTCTGTTTGCCTTTACTTTTTCCTTAATACTAAGACTAATATGAGTTAGGGATTGCTGAGCAAAGACCTGAATACTGAATTGATATTTAAAGCTCTATGACATTTAGTGATCTTTCTTATATTGAGAATACAAAGACAATCATTTTACTGCAAATATTTGTCAGTTAGTGATTGTGTGCTGTTTACTTAATGCACTCTTGACGCGCAAGACATGACATTTATCCACATAACATAATAACACACCATTAAAAAAAATAATCATTTTTTCATTTGTTTTCTTATTGTTTCTACAGATTCGGGGTGCGGTTCTCAGGGGAGTCTGTTCGGTCGGAAAGGCGAGATCCACTCTCTGGCTTTTCCCAATGCATATCCTGCAAATCTGCACTGTTCCTGGAGCATCAACGTGCCTGAAGGCTTTCTGGTCAAACTGCACATCACTGATTTAGCCATCGTGGGTGAAGCAGGACAGTGCAGTCAGGACAAACTCACCGTCACTGACAGCCAGCAGTCACTGGGTAAGACCAGGTGTATCATTAGTGTGCACATTACACTAGCTGGTCTAATCTTCATGTTCATTCACATTCATTTCGAGTATTCTTTCAGTGAAATAATTAGTCAGGGTGATTCAGTTGCTGTTCAGTGGAGAGCAACTCAAAGTTTGCACATATGTAAATACAGGTGTTCGCTATTATTTTCCAAAATGTTTAATTCAAAATAAAATTATGTAGATTTAGGGTCATTTGAAAAAAAAAAAAAAAAAAAAAAAAAAAAAAAAAAAAAAACGTATATGGGGATGTAGAATTAGGGAGGTATTTAGGAAAAAGTATGGTTGAGACAGTCTGGATAAATTAAATTTTTGGGCGAGCTATGCCTTTATGATGATAAAATTCAATCAGAGTGACTAAAAATAAAAGTTTGGGTTTTTTTTTAGCTAGAACATCTCTTCAGTCAGGCGGTTTAGCACGTTTGCCTCGCACCTCCAGTGCTGGGGCTTCAAATCCTGCCTCTGCCCTATGTTCCTCCTGTGCTCTGGGGGTTTCCTCAGCACACTCAGGTTTCCTCCCCCAGTCCAAAGACATGCATTGTAGGCTGATTAGTGTTTTGGCTGGCACCCTGTCCAGGGTATCCCCTGGGATAGGCTCCAGGTTTCCCACGACCCTGTGTAGGATAAGCAGTCTGGAAAATGGATGGATCGCTTCAGTCATGCTAAAATGCATTACAGTGCTGTCCTAGAATTCTCAATTCTGATTGGTCAGAAAGTGTCGATTAATTTCCTATAACTTTGACAGTAGTGCCAGATGCAAGGCAAATCTTCTAAGGTACTCAAGTTTAAATCCAGTGTGCTGGCTTTAAAAATCCATGTATTATTAGTCTGCTGTTATTTAATAAATCAAATCGTAGAATCATTGATATAGTGAAGTTTTCTGGGAGGAGGTGTTTATTACACATTTATGGAAGGAGTCTCCGGTGTCAGCATTTTTGTACCAGACACATGGATAATCTTCAGGACTGAAGAGTTAGCATTTTCTAGTTTTTTGTTAACATGACATGCAACGTTTTTGTTTTGATGGGGGTTTTTTTTGTTTGTTTTATTTACTTCAAGAGAGAGTTCAAGAAAAATAAAAAGAGATAGTCCTCACTGCATAACTAAACATCCAGGGGGCGGAGCTGGACCTGATCCAAAACGTCCTATCCAAGCCTAAGCTCTAATCCTAACCTACACAGTGATGTACAGCACAAATTACTGTACTCCATACAAATTACTCTACTCCATTGGATTTTTGGTTTGACCCCACACAGACAGTAGGCGCTAGATCAGGTCCGACTCCACCCCACGGACTTTTATTAGTTCCTCACCGAGGGGTTCACTTCAGGATTGTGCTGTTATAGGAAAATAATCAACTTCATGGTGACTCAATTTTGTGTCTGGCCACATCACTCAACCCTGTTGTTCCCCAGCACGTTCCTTATTAAACAGTACTGATCACAGAGATAGTGATGACGTCCTATGGGTTTGGTGGCACGCACGGTTCAGCTTTTTTTTTTTTTTATCCTTGCTTTGTATCTGTACAGATTTGTGTTAAAATCACACTCCTTTTCATACAACATGCATTAATGAGTAACAAATTGCACTGAAGCTCCAAACACGACTCAGCTTGTGGCCAATTACAGAACAGCGACTAAACCAGGAGCAGTCATAAATATAAGTAGACTGTACGTTCCTATGCTGGTAAAAATGCTATCCCTGCTTCATGGATGGAAAAAGTATTTTGAGTTTCTGATGTGTGAGACTCTAGTGCATTGCTGTTCCTTTTTTCCTGCTTTGTCCAGGAGCTGTAAAGTCATCTGACTGTAAAGTCCCTGGAGACAGACAGAGGCAATGAGCTAGCTAGGTGTAAATTATTGCCCCTTATTGCTGAGCTACAGAAGGACAGAGAGCCTGTACGTGTTTTATCCACATACCTTTCTCAAGGACTTCTTCGCTAGATTCCGTCAGCTAAAATACACAGCAGGAAGAAACAGGAAGAGGCGGGGGTGGTGGTGGTGGCGGTGATGGGGGGGAGTATGACAGTATGACAGTATGACACAGAGTATGACAGTGAACAGAAATGCACTTCTTTTATAATTGGCATCAAACACATTTTGCGATGCAGAGCACAAGTTTCAGTTTCGACAGTTTACGTGAATAGAGTTTGAAAACGACTTCCACGGCGTGGCAAGAAAATCACATATTGTACAAGCTTGTTTCGGCTCTACGGCTCACTGGCGGTGGCAGTTTGTCCTTGGAAGTGTGCGTGTGTGTGTGTATGTGTGTGTATAGGTTGCATCATGCTGTACTAAGCAAGCATCACAGGGACACACTCCTAAACAGAATACACTGTCATGCACGTAATTTGGCATGTGCTGTTATACAATTTACAATCACGATTATTAAACAAGTCTTTTATCATGGTTTACAATATCATCAGAAGAGCTTATTGAAGTATTGCTACTGCTTTATTGTCCTGAATTACGACTGAGTAGCACTTTGTTTTACAGTGCAGCTATTAAATTGTCTTTATAAGGTACATACATACATTACATATTGGATTGTAAAGTGCATAGTAACATGCAATAATTACTCAGCATTTTAATAGGTACAGCAATCGTGTAATACTTACTTCAGACTGAATACAGTAATGTGCTAGTTAATAATAATAATAATAATAATAATAATAATAATAATAATAATAATAATACATAGCATAATATTAGGAGGAACTATAACTCTACTATTTTAACTAAATTAATATGAACTATAATGACATGTTTGATTAAAATAAAATAAAAAATACAATTAAAGAATAATGGATTATGGGAAACAGCATGTTTTAGGCATCTACTTAAACACTTAACCCCACCCTGTCCTTGATTATTTTCCTTTACCAGCATATAGTGTAGTGATTTATTCCTCTTATCCCATCTCTTACCAAAGACTACACATTTTATATATTAAGAAGTGACACATCATACATCTTAATGCTGTGAAACAAGTTTCTCTTATCACTTCCATTATAGCGACCATAAATCGTTGTTCCCTCACCAGGTATTCTTTTTTCTCTCTCTTGCAATTTATAAGATTCATTGACAAAAATGCAGCTTGTCGTGTAACCGAGAAACTGCAAAGGACAAACTTCTACGTCCTGAAGGTTACAAAGTACTGAAACCCCAAACGCCTTCCATAAATGTTCAGTAATGTCAGCATTCATCATACATAAGTTATGTTATCTCATTTTTAAAAATGAATAAACGATAAGAATGAATATTTTATGGTTATAAATTTAAGTTCAAAGCTATAGGTCGCACGATTGTGAGTGCAATAGTTCTACAAACGAGAAATTAATATCAAGCAAGTGAGATTTCAGAGACAAAATGGCCAAATGTTCTATTTATTGTTGCTCCGCTAGTGGAAATACATCCCGAAGAAGCCACATTCCCTTTATAGCATGTCATCTAGCTGGTTGCTTAGCTCACTTTGATTTGTACATTCCCATTAAGGCTGAAATTTTGCGTCACTTCTTCCTTTTCATCTTCATGTGATGAGCTTATATATTTTAAGCCAAAAGATATTGTTTCTGAAATGTATTGTTTGTTATGTCTGCTGATGATGTCACAAAAACCAGGAACTAGGAAGTGGAATTTTACATTTACATTCAAGGCATTTGGCAGACACACTTATCCAGAGCAACTGGCAATTATCTCTACTTTTCTTTTTTTTTTCTTTTCTTTCTTTTTTTTTAATATAACTGAGAAGTTAAGGGTTAAGGGCCTTGCTCAGGTGCCCAGCAGTGGCAGCTTGGTGGTTCTGGGATTCCAAAAAAAAATGTGTAAATTGAATTTTCACTTAAATTCATGTCTTTAAAGTGCTGATGAGTGCCTGCAGGTTCTGTCTAACTGATCTGTCTCTTTCGCTCTGTCTCAGGCATACACTGCGGCTTCATCCTTCCTCCTGTGCTCGTCAGTGTCAGTAACGAGATTGCTGTGAATTTCCAGTCTGACAGCCGGCTAGCTGACCGTGGTTTCTCTGCCAGGTGGGAGGCTGTGTACGCAGAGGACATAGCTGGTAAAATACCTGCTTCACACCTACATCAACACACATCCACACAACACACACACATCCATCCACCTAATGCTGAGTCCCGCTGGGGCATCTGTTCATGGTCATACCATCAGCTGTGCATTTGGGTATGTGTGAGTGTGTGTGTATCTGTGCATTGGTGGTGCCTGTGTGTCTAGGTCTGTATCCATGAACTGTGTATTGCCAGAGCCATATCTCCTTACAGTTCTCGCCTGGTTTCCCTGGGTTGAGCCTGACCAGTACCTGGATGCAAGACCTCCTGGGGAAAACTAAGGTTGCTGCTGGAAGTGGTATTAGTGAGGCCAGCAGGTTGTGCTCACCCTGTGATCTGTGTGTATCCTAATGCCCCAGTATAGTGACCGGGACACTATACTGTAAAAACAGCACTGTCTTTCAGATGAGACGTTAAAAAACCGAGGTCCTGACTCTCTGTGGTCATTAAAAATCCCAGGATACTTCTCGTAAAAGAGTATGGGTATAGCCCCATTGGCCGTTCTCTATCATGGCCCCCTAATAATCCCCATCTCTGAATTGGCTACATTACTCTCTCCTCTCCACTAACACCTGGTGTGTGGTGGGCGTTCTGGTGCACTATAGCTGCCATCGCATCATCCAGGTGGATGCTACACACTAGTGGGGGTTGAGGATAACCCCCCCCCCCCCCCCCCCAATGTAAAGTGCTTTGAGTACCTAGAAAGGCACTATATATTTCTAAGGAACTATTATTGTGTGTGTGTGTGTGTGTGTGTGTGTGTGTGTGTGCGCACACACACCGATGCTGGGGTACATATCAGAAGGCTGTGAACGGTTATTTACACCTATCGGCTGTGAGCAGGAAGCACTAGATTACTATCATTTGGCAGTACATTCATTGTGGCCTTAAGTGCATTCCTGTAGCAGCTTCCCTGCTGAACGTTCTCACAGACAGAGCCGGAGAATGGAGATTACCTAGCCTCAGTAAACAGATTGATTGAACATGCCTGCGTGGAGATTTCACTTTATAGTCTTTACTGCGGTTCTCACCTGGCACCGTGCCTTACAGCTTCTGTGTCAAGGCTAATAAATACAGACTACCCGCGCCGCCTAAACAGCAGCTCAGGAAGCTATATTTCACACTGAATATAAATATAGCTGGATTTAGCTGGACGTGTTTTTCTGCTCCAGCCTCAAAAGACCCTTTAAACTCCCCTCTGTCCAGCAGGGGGGGGGGGGGGGGGGGGGTTGGGGGGGGGGGTGGTCCATATTTTGAGAGATCTAACACTGCACCAACATAGACTAGTGCTGCTGTTTTCACAGCGTGTTTTGATACTCTACAAAAATTCTCTCTGTAGTTTCCT
This sequence comes from Ictalurus furcatus, assembly GCF_023375685.1. Lineage (NCBI taxonomy): Eukaryota > Metazoa > Chordata > Actinopteri > Siluriformes > Ictaluridae > Ictalurus > Ictalurus furcatus. The sequence continues at coordinate 30,802,219 of NC_071257.1, read as the reverse complement.
TTTCAGTGGAAGAGAACAAAACTGTGTTTTATAGCACTTTATTTTTACAATACAGAGCAGATTTAAACGCCTCATGTTTGAATAGTAACACTTGAGCCTTATTTAATAAGATTACCATAAGCACATCAAATAATAATAATAATAATAATAATAATAATAATAATAATAATAATAATAACTTTTATTTATGTAGCCCCTTTCTCATACCCAAGGTCAAATTTGGGAAAAGGCACCAACTAACTAACTCTCAATCAGAAATGGACAGTTGTCATATATGATCATATATGAGTTATTGTTACTAGGCTATTGTTTTCTACTACTACTACTACTACTACTACTACTACTAGTACTACTATTAAAAAAGAAAGAATCACAGAAAGAAGAAAAAAGAAAGAAAAACAGAAAGAACGAATCACAGAAAGAATCGCAGAAAGAATCACAGAAAGGAATAAAGAAAGAAACCCCAAAAGAAAGAAAGAAGCAAATAATCACCAAAAGAAAGAAAGAAAAAAGAAAAACAGAGAGAAAGAATCACAGAAAAAATTGCAGAAAGAAAGAAAGAAAGAAAAAAAGAAAGAAAGAAAGAATCACAGACATAAAGAAAGAAAGATAAAAGAAAAAATCAGGGAAAGAATAAACAGAAAGAAAGAAAGAAAGAAAGAAGGAAAGAATCGCAGTAAGAATCACAGAAAGAAAGAAAGAAAGAAAGAAAGAAAGAAAGAAAGAAAGAAAGAATCACAGACAGAAAGAAAGAAAGATAAAAGAAAAAATCAGGGAAAGAATAAACAGAAAAAATTTGAATTCCAAAAGCCTTTTATTTACAAGAAAGAAAGAAAGAATCACAGAATAAATCACAGAAAGAAAGAAAAAAGAAAAATAGAAAGAAAGAATCGCAGAAAGAATCACAGAAAGAAAGAAAGATAAAAAACAGGGAAAGAATAAACAGAAGAAAGAAAAACAAGACAAACACCCAGGTAAATGAAACAAAACAACACAAACACACAGGTGAATGAGACAAAACAAGACAAACACACAGGTAAATGAGACAAAACAAGACAAACACACAGGTGAATGAGACAAAACAAGACAAACACACAGGTGAATGAAACAAAACAAGACAAACACACAGGTAAATGAAACAAAACAAGACAAACACACAGGTGAATGAAACAAAACAACACAAACACACAGGTGAATGAAACAAAACAACACAAACACACAGGTGAATGAAACAAAACAACACAAACACACAGGTGAATGAAACAAAACAACACAAACACACAGGTGAATGAAACAAAACAACACAAACACACAGGTGAATGAAACAAAACAACACAAACACACAGGTGAATGAAACAAAACAACACAAACACACAGGTGAATGAAACAAAACAAGACAGATACACAGGTAAATGAAACAAAACGTCTTGTCTTGTTTACCTGTGTGTACGGCTTGTTTTGTCTCATTTATCTGTGTGTATGTCTCCTTTTGTCTTTGTATATATCACATTTTGTCTTGTCTTCCTGTGTATACATCTCTTTTTGTCTTGTTTACTTACGTATATGTCCTGTTTTGTCGCATTTACCTGTGCGTATATCTCATTTTGCTTGTTTGTGGTTTGTAAAGTCTTTTAAATTCCATAAGGCAATTGTAATTCAGGTCTCTGCAGCTCCTAGCTGTTCTTCATCGCTATATTTTCATGTTTCTAGTTCCTAGAGCTGTACTTTCTGCTCTTTCCTTGAACTTAGCTTGACTGTTCATGATTTTTATGACCGTGTTCATCTGTCATCTCACATCCTTGCTCTATATATCCACCTTGAATATTTGATATGTCTAAATAAAGAGATGATTACTTCCTCCCACCTCTGTCTCCTGTTCGGGATAGAAATATCAGCTGTCGTGGCAGCGGGTGCTGGTCTCATGCTATGATTATAGCCACTATTTTTTGTAGTTCTGTTCAGAAGGAATGTATGTACTGTATATTGGAGCTCTCTGTCCAACTACTCTATATGTGCTCAGTTTCACTGATATTACACTTTAATTTCACTCTTCATTCTACAGATAACTATAAGAAATAATGTAAGGATTAAGACTTTCTTCATTCCATTCTCTTAACATTTTAAAGATCAATTTTCACTCGTGAGGTTTGTCTCCGTGCAGTCATCTTCTTTTTTCTTACCCTGATATTGGTAACAGTGTAGGCTTGTTCCAGTGCTGTTGATGTGTTATCTGGGTTTCATTACACACTTCACACTTCACTCTCACACCACGTCAAATCTTTTGTGTTCCCCCCACTCAGAAATCCAAGGCTGTGGTGGTTTCTCTAGTGAGGACTCTGGAGTCATCAAGTCTGATAACTGGCCCATGAACTACACCCCCAACAGAGAGTGTATGTGGAGGGTGCAGGCGCCTGAGGGCAAAACCATCACACTGACATTCACCCACTTTGACTTGGAGGCAGCGAGCATCTTGTTTAGCTCCTGCCTTGACAACGTGGTCATTTATGATGGAGCACATGGCACCGCTAAGAAATATGGTAAGCATTGATTTCACTTCCTACTGTAGTAGTAGTAGTAGTAGTAGTAGTAGTAGTAGTAATAATAATAATAATAATAATAATAATAATAGAATTAATTAATTTGGATGATCTGCAGGTTTCATTTGCCGACTGGCTTTTACTTTCTGAGACAATTTTTTTTATAGTTTTTATGTTTTATATGATTTTTACAGTTACAGTGGGGGGTGACATTTTTCTAGAAAAATTCCACAAAGATTAATTTGACTTTGAATATTGCTTTGTTAGGAGTATAAGGAAGAGGTTATTTTTAATCACAATTTTGAAAAAAATGAAATTGCATGGTATGTTTGACCAATAAATGTAGCTGGTATTTTTGTGAAATTGACATTTTTTGAAAATAAGCTTACATTTAAAAGCCTTAAGACTTCGAAACTAGACGAAACAACAGGTAAATAAGACAAAATAATACACAGGCAAAGGTAAAAGAGACAAAACAAGACATATACACGGGAAAATATCCTATGAAGGGCCACTTTTTACTAAGACTGAATTATTATAAACATTAGAGCAAGTATAAAAGGAACAGAAGGAACAAAAGAAGCGTGATAATTATTATATTTATAATTACTTATTTCTACATTGCGTAACTAAGGCGAAAACCTTTACAGTACGTATCTCTGTTTAAAATCCTCATCCGATAAATTTTCTCATTGATGTGCATGTTCATGCCATTACAGGTCCTTACTGTGGGGACAAACTCCCCCCAGTGATCAAGACGACAGGAAACGTGCTGGTGATGCGTTTCCATACTGACTTCTTCCAGGAGGAGAAAGGATTCAGAGCGTACTGGAGCACCGATCCCACACTTCCTGCTCCCACTGAAGCGCCTGTACCACCAAACCCATGGGACGACATCCCTATCGGTATGTCTGATACTGTTTCATTCACACTGATGCCTTTTATGCAGGAAATCTGACTGGTCAGAAGGTGTTGATTCATTTTCTACACTATATTTTTGACAGTAGCGCTAGCTGTAGTTCAAATCACAGGCTTTTATTAATGTGTTCGTTTTAATATGAAATCTTTTCTATAGTAACCACTTGTTTGGTGGTCTTTCTAAATAATCGTAATACTAATAATAAACGATGTGCTTTTATTTAACAAAGAGAAACGTAATTGTTGATAATAGCACAAAAGCATAGTTTTCTGTGAGGAGATGTTTATTCAACATGTACGGAAGGAGTCTCCAGTTTTAATTTGAAGGTATTTGTATAAAAAGTGCGATTTACTCAGGAATGACACTTTTGTACATATACATAGTGTTAAGAGGCCATGTGTAACATGAGAATGAGCTTATGAGTTGTTTCTTGCTGAGTTACAGGTTGTTGCATCATTTATCCGTGAACAAAAAGGTAAAGATAAAGAAAAGATGAGGCGTGTGTTTGGAGCATTATTATGTTAAAAAAAAAGGCCATGTTTCCTATACATCCTGCATTATAGATGTAAATAACTTTGATTTCAAAATTTTAAAAACAAAACAGTTTGCATTATTTAAACCCTTGAAGATTTATGTTTAAACTATTCCTTTGTGTGAGTTTTAATTAAAAAAAAAAAAGTACTTATGTAAACAGCATTGTACTCATTAACATTTTATAAGTTCATTCACATGAGTGTACCAACTCAAGCTCATCTAAGGTCAAGACTCCCCTCAGCAAAACAACATCCAGTCTGGAAAAGGGCGGGTCCTCTGCACAATGCTGAGTTTAGCCCTGCAGGGATTCAGCAGCTGTTTTGCATGGTCTCAGGTGGCCTTGTTGACTTAATGAGAGTGTGTGTGTGTGTGTGTGTGTGTGTGTGTGTGTGCATGTGTGTGTGCGTGTTTATTATTTCTTCCTCATGTTCCCATAGTTAGTGGTAGGATAGTTAGGGGTCGTTAGTGATTAGCACATTTACCTCACACCTCCGGGGTTGTGGGTTCGATTCCCTATGCGCCGTGTGCGTGGAGTTTTCATGTCCTCTCCATGTTTCTGCTTTTCTCTGGGTAGCCCAGTTTCCTCCCCCAGTCTGAAGACATGCGTTGTTGCCTGTTGGGCATTTCCAAATTGTCTGTAATGTGTGAATGTGTGTGTGTGTTGGGGTGAAGGTTAGGGTTTGTCATAAGTGCATTCATAGAGTGTGTGTATGTGTGTGTGTGTGTGTGTGTGTGTGCATGTAGCCATGTTTTTAACCCTTAATAGGTCAAAATGTGATAAGGATATATGTCAGTTTTGGCCTTTTGTCTGGTCACCATGAGGAAAATGGCATCTTTGGCAAATACTTGAAAAATAATTTCAGAAAAAAATAGAACAATTTGCTTTGTTTTGTGCGTTTCAGCTCCAGAAACAGCTGCAGGACATTCTAAATGCAGGCTGCAATCCACACACAGTGCTGTAAAATACAATCCAGATAGTCTTTAGTGCTGTTAGTGCAGCGAAAAAGACTTAGTGATTTATCTGTGTTTCTATAATGATTTTTCTTTTTTCTTTTTTCCCCCCATTTAGCAGTAGGCTATTTAGTATGCGAATGGACCTGAAGTTCAGTTTCAGGTTAAATCACTTAGAAAGAATGAAAGCTACCTTGAGAAAAGCTCTTTGTAAGAAAAAAGGATCCCAGATTCCCACCTCATTCTGTTTTAAGTGATTAAATAAACGTACAACATAAATGATCTGAGTTTGGCCAAAACCTTAGCAAATTGATCATCACTGTTTTAGATGTGTGATTATGTCACTCTTATGGAACAATATATATATATTTTTTATCATAATAAGTGCCTTACCATTTATCACAATCTATAGCACAGCGATGTTGAATTCTGGAATCTGATTGGTCCGAACATGTTGACTGATTATAATTTTCTATGCATTTATTCTAAACGAATGTGTTGTTGTTGCTATAGTAACAGCTATTTCACAGGGAATTTTGCACACAATCTAAAGCTAATAATAAAAGGGTTGGGGGGGGGGGGTGGGGGGGGTGTTGAACATTTAGGGAAGGAGTCCCCAGTGTCAGCGCTTAAGTTTTCCACCATGGGAAATCTTCAGGATGGAGGACTATGTGCTCTCTGTTTTTTCAGTAACAAGATAAGCTGCATTAAAAAAAAAAAAAATCTTATCAATATCAACTAGTGAGGAATCAAATGTTTTATAGTTGCTCTAAAATAAGTGACAACAGGAACTAGCTTGCCTCGAGGATGTAATACCCACCACATTAAATAGTTAAAAAGTGTGATGTCATTCATTACCATATCAGAAATATTGATATAATAATATTATGATATATTGATATAATAAACTGTTGCCAAACTATAGGAGAGAATAAAACAGCAGCCTCACATTACAATACAACTATTTTACGATGCTTTACTAATGTGACATAATGTGAATAATAATATTATATCCACAATAACAATACTGTGCCTTTTATAACACAGTTCTCTCATGTAATCAATTATGATTATATGACAGTCTACTGAGGAAAAAGCAACCCTGAAATCTAATATTTACCCCATGCGTTCTCCTCACCGCTCTCCTACAGACTGGCCGGAGACGTGCGGAAGGCCGAAGGTCCCCCCCGTGGTGAACGCTCGCATAGTGAATGGCGAACAGGCCAAACCTCACTCCTGGCCCTGGCAAGTGTCCATGCAGGTACAGCCAAAAGTCTTCACACACAACCCTGCCCACATACACCTCACACTTCCTCTGCACATGTCTCAGAGACACTGTGATACCAAACACAAATACGCTGGAGTGACTAGTGTAGTGGAGTGATTATTTAGCAGATTTAAGATACAACATAACATCAATGATGTGAGAAAACCTTGTAAGGGAGCAGATTTCCATTAAAGCAGAATGTTACTTACTGTTATTTCCTGGAAACTTTCCATCCAGATCGCTTAGATCTGGGGATCTTGGACTGCTTTCTGTCCCCAGGTCCAGATCAAAGCATATTCCGGACCTAGGCTCTGGAACAACCGGTATCCATTAGAGCAGTGTCAGCTCTTTCAGTTTTTAAATCCATCCTTAAAACTCATTTATTTTCACTGGCTTTTAACTTGCCATGAACCCCTTGTGTGTGTTTTATTTCTATTACTTTCTGTTTTGTTGTTGTTGTTGTTTTTGTTTTTGTTTTGTTATGCTTGTGGCCTGCATTATGTTAATGTTTCCTTATTGGTTATGCTTGTTTTTGTACAGCACTTTGGTCAACTCGCGGTTGTTTGTAAATGTCCTTTATATATAAATGTGATCGATTGACTATACGGTTATTTGTAATTAAACAAAAATAGAAAATACAGATGATTTTTCTTAACTTCCAAGTAAATTACTACCACTACTAACAACAACAACAACAACACAATTTTTTTCATTAGTTTTCATTTTTAAGTCCAGAATATAGTGTTTGTTTAAACAGAAATTGTTTTATAGATAAATTACATCTGAGAATAACTAACAAGAAGGAACAAAATGACTGATGTTTGTCAAGTTATTATTTTGTTTAAAGAGATTTAGACAAAAGTACTGCCCTTCAGAAGTTTCCCAGAGGACAAAAGAATAACAATTTACATCGATCATCCTGTTCAAAAGTTTACACACCCCCAACTCTTAATCTATCGTGTTGCCTTCTTGAGCATCAGTGAACGTTTGCACCTTTTGTAATAGTCCTGTACGAGTCCCTCAGTTATCCTCAGTGTGAAAAGATGGATCTGAACATCATATACTGACTGTTGGAAAGGGGTCAAAGATGCAGAAGGTGCTGGAAAAGCAAAGAATCTGGAGGATTCTTCTGGAGGATTTTTCTGAAGAGCAGTGGGCAGTTTAACTGCTCAGGACAAACAAGGGACTCATGAACAACTCTCACAAAACATAAACACAGTCGATGATCATCCAGGTAACGACACACGGTATTAATAATCGAGCGTACGTAAACTTTTGAACTGGTTCATTTGTGTAAATTCAGTTAGTATTGTGACTTGTGGATTATATGTAAACATCTGTTATGTGAAATAGTTTATTCAGGGCAGAACTAAATAAACAACAACATGCCATTTTTATGATCCCTCTTATTTTTATTATTTCTTAAATTACTAATATTTTGTCGGTCGATTTTATGATCGTAATTGTACATAAGATATACTGGGTAACTATGAATTATGCACACACTGATATATCAGTGAGACAGCATTGAACAAAAGAGCACCTGAGGCAGCATGTCTGTTAAAAAAAAAAAAAAAAAATCTAAAATGATATTTTAAGATCCGTCTTATCACCCCGGTTAAAATGAATAATTAGCCATGAGTCATCATCACATCAAATAACTAATTCTCAAGAGCATGTGTAGTAGTTAAGTCGCCCCACCGGAGTAAGATATTCATTATTATTACATTCTCCATTCTCCATCAGGCTTCAGTCTCTAACTTATCTCACTCCAGTGCTGTGAGAAAATATCAATAATTTATTCACCATAAATAATCATGCATGTGAACCATTCACTTCTAATAGCATCCCGTAGCTGCTGTTAGTTTAAAAAGGCAGCTGTGCTAATACAACCTTTTATATATTATATATTATATCTGAATGATGCGATGTGTTTGTTTGTTTAAAGGTTTGGCCCGAATCCTTTCCCACGCCTGCGTTTTTCCACACATGTGGTGGCACTCTCATCCATAAGAATTGGGTTTTGACTGCCGCACACTGCTTCATCAGGTATCGCTAATAAATAAAATTTTGCCCGTTAGCCACCTGGTAGCCATTTTCAGTGTAGAGCGTTGAACCTTACAGCCTCCAGTTCACCTTAGACCAATTCAAACAGAAGTGTTTATGTGATGCTAAAAGCAGTAATAGCATGTGCAAGCAAGATAGCTAATGGTGCAAAAAACTGAAAAGTTGACAGTGTACAAAAGTTGCTTGCTTGTCCGTGTGTTAGCCTAGCTCACTGTGAACAGAGTGGAGCGGTAGTATCGCTAGTATGGCTGTTAATCACACATTTTCATAACTACATTTACCAGTAGTGATGTGGTAGTACTTTAAATGATGTAGCTAGCAGTTAGCTAAAGTATTTTGGTCTGATTGGTCAAAAAGTGTTGATTCATATTCTATAACAGCAGATCTAACAGTAGTGCTGGCTGTATTTCAATTCAGAAACTTTTAGTGTTATACTAATATACCAATGTTTCTATAGTAACAGCTAATACACAGGAAGTATGGCGCTATGGAATCTATGGAAGTCTAATGATAAGCAAACATATTTTTCAATATATTGTTATTTTACAAAGAGGAATATATGGAATATATGGCTGATATGGAGATGTTTTCTGTGTGGAGATTTAACATTTATGGAAGCACGTTAGCCTCACACCTCCAGGGTCAGGGGTTCGATTCCCGCCGCTGCCCTGTGTGTGTGGAGTTTGCATGTTCTCCGTGTGCTGCGGGGGTTTCCTCTGGGTACTCCGGTTTCCTCCCCGAGTCCAAAGACATGCGTGGTTGGCATCTCCAAATTGTCCATAGTATATGAATGGGTGTGTGAATATGTTTGTGTGTGTGTGTCCTGCGATGGATTGGCACCCTGTCCAGGGTGTACCCCGCCTTGTGCCCCAGGCTCCCTGGGATAGGCTCCATAGATCCCCGTGACCCAGTAGGATAAGCAGTATAGAAAATGGATAGATGGATGGAAGACAGTGCAACTATATGTGTGTACATGCATGCAAGAGTGTGTATATGACAATGCATATCTCTCTCCAGGTACGCAGATGAGATGCAGAGATGGCAGATGTGCTTGGGCAAACACAACCTGACCCAGTCAGAGCCAGGCGAGCAGTGCTACAGCGTTCTAGGCATTTATCGCCACGAGAGCTTCAAGTATCCCACAGTGCCCAGTGTGGAGTTTGACATCGCCCTGGTGCGCCTGGACGGAGAGGTCACCCCTAGCGAACACATCGACTTCGCCTGCATGCCCTCAGTCAAGGAGATGCTTCCAGGAGGAAAGAAATGCTACGCTACAGGCTGGGGAGATGAAACAGGTTTATGCTGGGTTTATGCTAATGCTAACACAGTGTGACTGCAAATGAAGGACTGGACTCAGCACAAATCTGAATTGAATTGATATTTATTCATATGTCATCATATGATCATAGAGCAGAGTATTTCCTTTCTTTAGCTGGCCCGTGTATATGATTTCTGAAAGGACTGCAGTGCCATCCGCTGGTTATCAAGTGTTAATGCATTTGAGCTGATAAATCTTTACATAGCTGATTGCATCATTTTCAGAGTGAGGTAAAGTCACACAGCTGACATACCGTTCCTTCTGTGGGCTGTAGAATAGATGTCTGTCTATGGACATAATATATAGTCACAAAAAATGCAGGGACTTGTTACTGTCTTGGTTGTTTCTGTGATTAATGCTCTCTTTACCTGGTCACTGATTTTTAGTTTAACATTTAGAGAAGGCCTTCCAGGAACAAATCCATTCACCTAATTATTTGACTTCTGATGTGATTTATTATTTGACACCAAAACTAATCATAGCAATGGGCGTGAATACCTTTGCAATCACAGCTTTTACAAAGTTTATTTGAAATTGACAAGTTGAAATTTCAAATGGATTTTTTTCACCGCACTTCTATATCATGGATTAGTTTGTGTAGATTCATGACATAATCCTGATCAAGTCAATTTCAGTTCCAGATACTGCATACTACAAAATGTGGAAATGTTCAAGGGGGGTGAATACTTATGCAAGACACTGTATAATTAAATTCATAAGTTTTGTGGCACTCAAGACTTGTTAGAAATAGCTTTATTTTAGTGACTACAATAGCAGCCACTTAGCAACAACCTAACAACATCTTAGCAACCACCCGCAATACCATAGCAACCACTTAGCAACACCTTAGCACAACGTTAGACGGTTTCTCGGGTATTCCAGCTGATTGCTAGGGTGTTGCTAAGTGGTCGCCATTGTATTCCAGGTAGCTGCCTGGTGGATGTTAAGTAAATTGTAGTTCAAGGACATAACACTAAAAAATGTGGAAAAGTTTAGAGGGGGTGAATACTTCTGCAAGGTGTTGTATAATTAAATGTAAAAATGTTGTTGCAGGACATGTTATGTACAAGCTTACCAAGAAATAGATCTAAGTGAATCAAAAGATGTTTATTATTAAATGTTTAGGAAATTTTAAAAAAAAAATTGTTAGAAATGGCACTCTAACAACAACCTCAATTACCACAGCAAGCGCCAAGCAATACCCTAGCAACTACCTAGCAACACCATAGTAACCACCTGGAATATCAGAGCAAACACTTAGCAAAATCCTGGCAAGACATTGTTGTTATGACATTCCAGCAGATTGCTAGGATGTTGCTCAGTGGTTACTATGGTATTCCAGGTGATTGCTAGATGGTTGCTAGGTGGTTGTTATGGTGTTCCAACTGGTTGCTGGTTATAAGTGAGTCAAATGTTTATTATTAAAAATGTTAGAAATGGCTTTATTTTAGCAACACTCTAGCAACAACCACCAAGCAAACCCATAGCAACCACCTAGCAACACCATCCTAACCACCTGGAATACCAGAGCAACCACTCAGCAACACCCTGGCAAAATGTTGTTGCTATGGTATTCCAGGTGGTTGATAGGTGGTTGCTAAGTGGTTGTTATGTTATTGAAATTGGTTGTTAGTGTGAAGTGATTCAAAAATTCTTATTATTAAATGTTTAGTCAAATAAGAAATGTTAAGAACTGCTTTATTTTAGCAACACTCTAGCATCAACCTCAACTACCACAGCAACCACCAAGCAACACCCTGTCAACCACCTAGCAGCACCATAGCAACCACCTGGAATTCTAAAGCAACCACTTAGCAACACCTTGGCAAAAAGTTAGGCAGTTATATTATTCCAACCGGTTGCTAGCTATAAGTGATTCAAATGATGTTTATTATTAAATGTTTAGGAAATTGAGGTATGGTTATTATTAAATGTGTATAAACTGTATAACATTCCATTTATATTTTACAGTTCATACTGTCTAAAACACATTTGTTTTGCCCTCAGGCAACTCGATGGCTCCTAAAGTGGCAGAGTCTCTGAACCAGGTCGCTCTTCCTGTGGTTCCTTTTGATACGTGCAAACGCATGGACTACTGGTGGTTCCAGGTCAAACCGTCGATGATCTGCTGTGGATACACTCTCCCCGACGAGCTGAAGTCTGTGTGTCAGGTGTGTATCCACACTGGAGTCTGCAGGAGATGCAGCAGCAAATGGCAATCCAACATTTTACCTTTTCATTCCCTTTAATACACTAAGTTAGAAAACATTACTTATATAAAAATTCAATATAACGTTTATTAGCGCTACTTCTAAAACACAAAATACTGGATGGCAATTACATTAGGAAAAATCTCAGACTAGTGTTCCACCAGCATTAACTGTTAATAACTAGTCACTTTTACAGTAAATCCTAAAGTCCGTGAGTGCTTTATTACAAGCAGATGCACAAATTTTAACCCTGTAGGTAAAAAGTGCAATATACTGTATGTTGTATGCTACATGTACTTTAGAGTAATCAAGATTAAGGCATTTTCCAATTTGATCTAGATTATTTCCAATAATAGAACACAAGTTACAAACATTTCTCAGTTCACTTACACATTCTCTCTTACAAAAAAAAACAACAACCTAAATACAAGGTATTCATTGTTAAAAGCTATTTACTTCTTTAACTAAATGTACATGTTTGAAGGTAATGACCCTTCAGTACAATGGTACTGATTCTTACAAATGCACTGTATGTAGTACAATATTTTCATTCTGATTGATTTTACAGCCTCTTGCTTAAAGACTCTTGTTTAACTATATACACTGAGAACATGACAAAAGCTTTGCTGTGCGTCTGTATAGAAAGAGAAAGTCTATTTAAAATAAATAATAATAATAATAATAATAATAAGTACAATATATATATATATATATATATATATATATATATATATATATATATATATATATATATATATGATAGCTCGCAATACAATCAAGCAGTAAAAATGTAATGATAAAATGTATCATTACATATAATTATATCTATATACAATACAATTATATTTAACAATAAAATAGAATGCACAGGATAAAATAAAAGATGAAGTGAAAATATAAGTAAATATGAAAATAAATATACATAAAATATATTTTAAAAAATGTAAATATACATAAAATATTTAAAAAAAAACCCTATAATATATATATATATATATATATATATATATATATATATATATATATATATATATATATATATATTTAATAAAAAAATAACAATAAAAGAAATAAAAGAATTTCACAATAAAAAAATAATAAAATGCTATGAGTAAGTGCTTTAAATTAAACAATAACTAAAATGTTAAATGCTTTTTAAAAGTGTGTATGGTGTGGAATATTTTTTTTAAATAAAGGAACGTTTTTTTAATTTATTTTTTTTTAAAAATTTTTTTACAAAGGGTAATCTAGAAATACTGCATTTTCATTTTCTGATTTCTGAATTACTGGAAAGTGGAAATGAAATCCCATCTGGATTTTTAAACCTTGGTAATAACGTTCTGTTTAGTATTTTTTTTTTTCTTTTTCCAAAAATGAGTTCTAGATATGACATTAACTAATCATGCGACTGAACATACTGTTTGTGAAAAATCTACAAAATATAAAGTTTTGACTATATTTGATGATAAAAACTGACTCAGTATCAAAACCACAGGACTGTCAGCGAGAACCTAGGTGTTGATTTGCCAAATCGAAATATTGTGCTGACGTGACGATCGCTTGTGTGTTCATCCTTGTTGAATTAACACTTACAGTGCACACTGGGGATTAGTGATGCTACACACTGTACACCAGAGACCAGACACATACTGGAGGTGATTATTAAATGTATTGTATAATCTGATTATCTGTAATTCACAGGGAGACTCAGGTGGTCCCCTGGTGTGTCAGGACAACCCCTCGGCCCCCTGGGAAATCCACGGTATCACCAGCTTCGGGCCGGTCGGCTGCATCATGAACAAAAAGCCCAGTGTGTTCACTCGCTCGTCTGCCTACACGTCCTGGATCGAGAACATTATACGCAAGGATATCTACCACCTCACCTGTATGTTAGCATTGCAGACGAATGATATATTCTCTACACTTTAGAGCAAATTTCATACAAACGATCATGCTGAAAAGAACAATAGAAACCATCACAGAAATTCAAATGGTTTCCACTACAAATACCATTACAAAACATCAACTAACCATTAAAACCTTTACCATTATTAGTCCTTAATGGTATCCACTAGATACAACATCCCTGCAATAGAAGGCAATAAATTACCAGTAGAGACCCACAGGGACCCTTACATCCATCCATCCATCCATCTTCAACCGCTTACTCGTTTTCAGGGTCACGGGGGAACCTGGAGCCTATACCAGGAAGCATCGGGCACAAGGCAGGGGGACCCTTACAGTTTGAATTAAAAACCAATACAATTCCCATTATAACCATTAAGACCAATTCTATGAGGGTTTCTATTGTTGTTGTTTTTCAGCAGGGGACCCACTCTCATGTGTTGTACAGTCTTGCTAAGTGCTCTTGAATTCATATGTTAGTAATTTAACAACACATCTGAATGAAAACTGTATTATTAAACTTTTAAAATAATATTACAATATTATTGTTAAATAAAAACATCTCCACGGTGTCTTTTTTTTATCCATATAAAATATTTAGCTAGCTAAATTGGGAGCCATTAGCTAGCTTGGGCTCTGTGTCCATAATTCTTGGTTGCCTCGCAAGTGTTCTCATGACTTTAAGTGTATCATGTGTTCATATGTCAAAGGTACAGGTTGGAATGCCCATTATCGGGGCATTTCCCCCATCTTCATTCCAACAACAAACTAGTACATGAACATGTGATTTGTAATAGAATGACTGTCAGAGCTGCTGTTATAGCAAACTAATCACCACCTTCTGACCAACCAGAATCACAAATTCAACAATACTGTGGATTAAATAAAGTTTTTTTCTGTTGCGTTATACTGTAGTTTCTCCCTTTAATTACCCGGTTTCTCTCTTTCTTATTGCTGTTGTTTTACAGCTTCTGGTTGTGGTGGGCTGATGGACCAGACTGGCACTGCAGGTGTGTTGGCCTCAATGAATCACCCTGAGACTTATGAGAACGGTGCCCAGTGCCGCTGGAACATCCGTGTACCCTCAGGCAAACGCGTGCACCTTCACTTCGAATCGTTCTCACTAGAGGAGAGCCAGATGTGCATCAGCGACAGCGTCTCCATCTCGGACCACCTCAGCCCTCTGGGTATGTGGGGCGTCGGAGAACTCCGAATGTTCATTTATTATAAATGCGTCAACGAGATTTCTGTAAGGAAATATTAGATATAAGATATAAGAGGCAAAAAATGATGTAAACAGCTATATGTCCAATTACATAAGTTACAGTACTACTGCAAATATACAGCCAACATTCATAACTATATATTATATATATAATATTAAAAATAAGATCAAAAAGTCACAACATAATTGAAAATGAATAAAAAAATATGAATTCATACAGCAGGTTCTTAATACAGCACTGCTGAGATGATTGTTAGTTTGTAAAAAATGATAATGAATTATTTATTTTCTAATTTTAAAAAAATATATTATTAACTAATATTAACTTGTGTAGGGGGCATGGTGGCTTAGTTGTTAGCACGTTAAGCTCGCACCTTGGGGGTTTGATCCACTCCCTGTGTGTGTGGAGTGTGCATGTTCTTCCCGTGCTTCGGGGGTTTCCTCCGTTTACTCCGGTTTTCTCCCCCAGTCCAAAGACATGCGTTGTAGGCTGACTGGCATCTCTAAATTATACGTAGCGTGTGATTGGGCCCTGCAATGGGTTGGCACCCCATCCAGGGTGTCCCCCGCCTTGTGCCCCGAGTCCCCTGGGACAGGCCCCAGGCTCCTCGCGACACCCTGTGTAGGATAAACGGGACAGAAAATGGATGGATGGATTAACTTGTGTATATTACGCTATTAATTTTATGGCCACACTTTAAATAAATACCATCATTATATACAGTTCAAAAAGTACAATTAAATGTGCATTAAATATCACTTAAAGTACACTTAAATGCCACAATGGAACTACTCATGAAACTGTCAATGTACACTTGCTTTGTTTTCTCCTTCAGGAACACACTGCAGTGCATATCCTCCAGCAGACGTGGTTTCTGCCGGTGATGCGCTGACCGTCCTTTTCTCCTCCAATACCAGAGTGGTTGACACCGGCTTCAGCGCCACATGGAAAGCCGTGAACCCGACTGATATCAACAGTGAGTCACACACATGCTGAACATGTTAATGTAATCCATGTATACAAGACAAACATATACAACATTAATTCTGCCTTATCCTCTGTCTCCGTATCTGTATGGATATAGTTGGCTGTGGTGGAGAGTTCACCGGACAGCAGGGGGAGCTAGTCTCACCAAACTGGCCCAATAACTATCCGAAGCAAACTGTCTGCACATGGAGCATCTCCAGTCCGTCAGCCAAGAGCCTCCACATCATCTTCACACACTTTGAGCTGCAAGCAGTTAACGTCCTGGGCAAGTGTATGGACTTCGTGGAGGTGTTTGATGCAGCTGGGAAGTCGCAAGGTTAGAGCAGAAGCACGATTGTGAATATCAAAAGAACAAAATTCCCTCGGACAGGAAGTTCAGAAAGCATAGTTATCTTTCCGTGTCCATCTTTCTGTTTATATTTCCACAGCAGAAACCTGTCACACTAGCTAGAAAATGACCTTTTGACTCACCTTTAGCAATGTTATAGCACCATCTGCTGGTCAAAACCTGATTTAAAGTCCTTTAATCCTTGTTTTGGGAATGCTTCCCCGCCTAGGCCAGTTCTGTGGATTTGCACTACCCAAGCTGGCCGTCGCTGGAGACAAAGCCACTGTGCGCTTCCTCACCAATGACGCACGCCAAGAGAAGGGTTTCCGTGGTTACTGGACCACTGATCCGAGTGTGTTTCCCACCCTGCCACCGCTGCCACCCAACCCGTGGGATGACGTGAAGATTGGTGAGTAGTAACTTTTAGATAGTTTCGTCGATTTATTTTCAATAACAACAGCTCTCATTTATGGAAGGAGTCTCCAGTGTCAGCACTTTGTAACAGTCAGAGGTAAAGCGCATGGGAAAGTCATCAGGACAAATGACTTCACGCTTTGGGGTTTCTTGGTAACACAACAACCTGCAGGTTTTTTGTCTTATTAACCTCAAGAGAGAGAGAGACTATAATGTTTATAGTGACTAACATTTATATATATATATATATATATATATATATATATATAGTACAGCATATGGCTGTTAAAATCCACTATAACGGCAGTGAAAACAGGAATTAACTTGTATTGAGGATGTGGCACACCATTAAATGTAACTGTAAATGTATAATAAGTGCATTATGGTGTTTTTAAATGAATAATAACTTGTTAGCATTGCTGTGGAATAAAAGATTTAGTAAGAGTTTATTTAGGAATTAAACTAAACATATCGTGTAAAAGACAACATATATTGTTAAACAATTTCCTGGTATTGGAATTTGCTCAGGTTTAGTTGAAGACCATGCAATTTTATTTGAGCATAGCTTGCCAGTCTGAATGTGCAATGTCTCGCAAGGTTGTCTTGAGTCCAGATGTCAAAAATGTTAGATGTTCTAAGGTTATTTTCTCTCCTCACAGACTGGCCTGCTGAATGTGGGACTCCTGCAGTGGCTCCAGTTACACTTGTAATGAGGGTTGTGAATGGAATGGAGGCTAAACCTCATTCTTGGCCATGGCAAGTGTCTATGCAGGTGAGAAGGAAGGATGAGCACAAGACACGGTTACTCGTCACTGTTGGTTAGCTCTTACTGACAATAATGGATGTGTTTTGTGCCTCCATCAGGTCAAACAGCTTCCTTTTATGCCTTTCCAACATGTGTGTGGTGGCTCATTGATCCATGAGGAATGGGTCCTGACTGCTGCCCACTGTTTTTCACAGTAAGAAAACACACACACACACAGACACACTTACATATGCAGCACAATGCCCTAAAGGGTATCATGAATGTAATCATGCCACAAATATAGCATCCATACATCCGACAACTGTCTTCTATCACCCCTTCGATCAAATTATCCATTTATTCATCTTCCACCATATCCATCTATCTTTTAGCTCATCTATCATCCATCCATCATCCATCCATCCATCTATCCATCCATCCACCAACCTATCCATGTATCCATCCAGCCATGCATGCATACATCCATCAACCATGCATTAATCTTTCTACAAGACTATGCACCCATTATTCCACCATCAAGTCCATCCATCCACTAACCCATTCTCTCATGACCCCATCCATCCATTCATCCATCCAAGCATCCATACATACATCCACCACTCTGTCAATCTACCTACCCAACCATTCATCAACCAACGTATCTATCCATCTTTTCCCACCAAAAGAGCGACTCATCCATCCATCCATCCATCCACCAACCCATTCACCTATAACCCCATCAATCATCCATCCATCCATTCATTAACCAACGTATCTATCCATCTTTTTTCCACCAACTGGATGACTCATCCATCCATTTATCCATCCATCCATCCATCCATCCATCCATCCAGCCATGCAGTAATTCTTCCTAAAGCCTATTCATCCATTATTCCACCATCAATTCCATCCATCCATCCTTCACCCTGTCAATCTACCTGTCCATCCATTCATCAACCAACGTATCGGTCCATCTTTTTCCACCAGTCTGTCATTCAATTCAATTCAATTCAATTTTATTTGTATAGTGCTTTTTACAATAGACATTGTCTCAAAGCAGCTTTACAGAAATATATAAACACGGTATACAGATATTAAAAGCGCAAATTTATTCCAATTGAGCAAGCTGGTGGCGACGGTGGCAAGGAAAAACTCCCTAAGATGTTAAGAGGAAGAAACCTTGAGAGGAACCAGACACAGAAGGGAACCCGTCCTCATCTGGGTAACAACAGATAGTGTGAAAAAGTTAATTATGGATTCATATGAAGTCTGTTTGGCCTTAGAAGCAGCCGTAGTCCCAGCAATCTGGAATTGGAATAGATGAGAGCTCCATCCAGAGGTAGGACATCTGAAACGGATCAGGCAGGTCCGGAGAGCAGAAAGGATCAGGATCTCTAGTATCTCCATAAAATCATGTGTGGCTCGACAGAAGGAGAGAGGGAGAGAAAAGATTATTAGGAATGTGCTTAGTGTAACAGAAAGTCTAGTCAGGGTAGGCTTGAGCAAACAAATACATTTTTCAGCCTAGCCTTAAACACTGAGACTGTGTCTGAGTCCCGAACACTAATTGGAAGACTGTTCCATAAATGTGGGGCTCTATAAGAGAAAGCTCTTCCCCCTGCTGTAGCCTTCGCTATTCGAGGTACCGTCAAATAGCCTACATCTTTTGATCTAAGTAGGCGTGGCGTATCATCTCATGCACACATGCATCCATCCATCCATCAACTCACCAATCATCCATGCACCTAACAAATGATCCCTCATCCATCCACCCATCCATTTATCCATTCATTCAATTAACCCACCCATCAATCTGTTCCTTTTTCCATCAACTTGTCCATCTGAAATCTTGTTCTCTTTATCTGTCCTCTTCAGAATCTCAGTTCCTAATTCATGGCAGATGTGTTTTGGGAAACACCACATAAACTCCAGTATGGACGGCCCCACAGAGGTGTGCGTTCCTGTGGTCGCTATCATCTCACACAAGGATTTCGTCTACCCCCAGATCAATGACCTCGCCAATGACATTGCCCTGGTGCGACTGGCCAAGCCCGTGTCCATGACACGAGAGATCAGCCCTGTGTGTCTGCCTAAACCTGAGTCCCTAATGCCTACTGGCCACTTCTGCTATGTCACTGGATGGGGAGATGAAAAAGGTCAGGAAGAAGCAATCTTCTCAGAAACTAAATTGTACTTAATTATTATTGTAAAAGGAATAACGCTTCCAAAAATTACATTTATATCAGTCAGTAGCTTTTAATTTGGCATATTTGTCTTACAGGCAGTACAGTTCCTGTAGTGGCTAAGAAGCTGAACCAGGCTCCTCTTCCTATTGTCTCCTACGAGACGTGCAGCAAACCAAACTACTGGTGGGACAGTGTGCGGCCTTCTATGGTCTGCGCCGGCTACGAGTCGCCCGATGAGCTTAAATCTGCCTGTCAGGTATGTGAGCGAACGAGAGGAAATGAATATGTGCAATATGTCTCGGTCTAGTGCAGTTTACAACTTCTGCTGAGTTAGTAATTACTGGTTTTAAATACTTCACTACTAAAAATGCTAAACATATTACTACGTATATTATAAGCAAATGTTTCCGAATCATTTCTGCATAGAAATGTATTTTTTAAATAAAAGTATAAAACAAAAATACAGCACAGTGTTTGGAGCTGTTCTATTTCAGTCATCTTTCAATATATCCAAGAAATCCTGCACTATCACTATAGAAATGGCGTAGGCTTCATAGCACTGATGTAATACCTGAGGCTGTAAAATACAAATGGTTGACAGTCAGGCTGAGTCTCATGGGGCCCTGTGCAGTTACATAAGCTCTCACTGTTACTCATAATTGCACTGTGTTATATAAAACCCCGAATGATGCCATGTGGCCATCTAATTAAACTAATGGGTCCAAATTATGGCCTTTTGTTTTAATGACATTCCACAAATTATTACTTACACACTAGGTAATGAGCATCAGAGGTACATAAGGTTTGAATCACATATTGTGCTTTTCTTTTTTATTTCTTTGTCATTTTGTTTAACACGAATCCATCTCTCCCGTTCTCCTGGATTAGGGTGACTCAGGTGGGCCATTCGTGTGCAAATCAGCTGACACTGGCTCCCTTTGGGAGGTGCACGGCGTGGTGAGCTTCGATCCTCGTGGCTGCGTTGTGGACAAAAAGCCATCCGTGTTCACTCGAGTCTCAGCCTTCAACCACTGGATAGAAGACAACGTCAAGCGATACGTCTATGAAAACACTCCAGCTGCTTAAATCTGAGCAAGAATACCTGAAATAGACTCTCCATGACTTTCTCGCCTTTAATCTCACCTTTATTTTTTGCATTTTCTTTACAACAAGTCCTTAGTGGACGCTGGGGGTGGAACCAAGAACCAACTAGACACAGAAAGAAAGATGGAGATGTTATTACAATCTCAGTACGGTGGTTTATTTAGTCAATCAAGTCATGATGCTGAGTTTAACGAGAGTCAATGTAAGTAGATTAACTGACCAAATTTAACAGGCTAAAGTTGCTAATGTAAAATTTTTCTCACACACAACCAAAAAGCCTCATATAATAATCTGTATACTATTATAGTTTATATGATTCAGTAATATCATCAGTATATCAAGTTCTCTTAAATGGTTCTAAACCTCATTCTGTGAAGTTCTTCCTCATGCATATACAGGTCATTCTATGGAATTATTATGCTATTACTTATTCTAATTAACGGACAGTTTGCCATCATGTCAAAATATGTCAAAACATGTCAACAATAGAAGCATAACGCTTCAGGAAAAATAAAATAACCGCTCATTTTCATATGTTTACATTCCTGCTGTTATTTATCCAAATAAATTGATCCAATTTAGATTTATCCAAATAAATCGAAATAATTTAGTTGAAAAATAATGCAAGCCAATCTTTTAAACTGTAAACATTGGGTCTTCAGCTGTGTGTTATCAATATACTGCAAGGTATTTTGGAATAAGCATCAAGCAATGCAATAAGCAATGTTATACTTGTTATATTTAGGGTCCAAGAACCAGGGATCCATCCATCCATCCATCTTCTATACCGCTTTATCCTTTCAGGGTCACGGGGAAATCTGGATCCTATTCCAGGGAGCATCGGGCACAAGGCGGGGTACACCCTGGACAGGGTGCCAATCCATCGCAGGGCACAATCACATACATATTCACACACCCATTCATACACTACGGACACTTTGGACGTGCCAATCAGCCTACCATGCAGGTCTTTGGACTGGGGAGCAGTCCACGGGGAGAACATGCAAACTCCGCACACACAGGGCCGCGGCGGGAATCGAACCCCCGATCCTGGAGGTGTGAGGCGAACGTGCTAACCACTGTTTATTAATTTTCAGCATTGCCCATTTTTGCGGTGCTTGGCATGCTTGGATCACTAGCACCCCTTTAACATTTTACTTAATTATGAGCATCCAGTTTCACCAACACGCACCAAATTTAGTAGTCACGTGTGTCTCCTTTAGCCAAATAATTTCACCATCACATCCTTTAACTCTGCATAACAGGAAGTTAGGAAGCCATTTAGATAGGTATGAAACTTTTACTCCTCAAACCAAATTTTGTCAGTATGATATCAATCCAGGATGCTAAACTGTGAAAGAATGTTCGATATTTTAAATGATGTTCCCATGGCGGTGCAATTAATTAACTTGCAACAACAACGGCACACAAACAGGAAGTGTGGCATTATTCCAATGCACAACATGCATTAAAAACCTGCTGCTCCAACAGAATAAAATGAAGTTCAGGGTTATTTGTTCAATGGTTTGGTACCGGTTCTCTGGCAGTCCTGAAATAGAAACTCACAACCTTTCAATCACTAGCTCAAAACCTTAACCACTGATCCAATACTGTCCGTAATCCAAAATACGTTAGGAATGAAACACAATAAGGTATACTGATGTAGAAAAAATTCAATAGCAAGGTGGTATGATATGGACTTGTGTGATGCGATGTTGCTGAAGGGTTTTATTCTCCTTATATGGCAGCAATTTGCCAATATTTATAGATTGACACGACATAATATGCATGCATTTACAGTCACATTTAACCTTGTCTGACATCTGTGAATCAAATTAGTTCCTGTTAACACTTACTTTACAGCACCTAACAGCTGCTCCCTCACCAGAGTCTCTTTTTTTCTCTACTGAAGTTTCTAACACAAACAAATGCAGCTTGTCATGTTACTGAGAAAATGCAAACTCTACTGTCCTGCAGATTTTAGGTTTACTACTGATTGTTAAAAAAAAAAAAAGTGCTGACACTGGAGACTCCTTCCATAAATCTCCCCATAGAAAAGTGATTTAAAATCCATGTATGTGTAGTGTCCCTCTTACTATAGAAAAGATAGCACATTAGAACGAGTGCATTTATATAAACCTGTGAGTTGGCGTGCAGTCAGAACTACTTTCCGAGCTGAAGCTGTAGACAGTTAATCAACACCTTCTGGCCAATCAGATTCAAGAATTCAACAGCACTGTGGTATAGCCCAATTTAAAGCACAGCTAGTGTAAAACAAACAGAAATGTCAACTTGAATCTACTGTAAATGCAATTTAAACAGCCCTTGGAAAATAACTGTACAATATTTTTGGAATTTCCTGATATTCTGATAATAGAAAGTTCAAGAATAATATTAAATATGATAAGCTATCCCTTTTAAGTGCCTCTAAGAGATAAACATGACGCTATGCTGTATATTGCTTAAAACGAAATAATAGTTGGAGTATATAAGGAGGTTCAGGGGGTTAGTGAACCCCAGCACTACGAATTGTGAATGGAGGAAGTGAATAAAGGCACATGTTGCGTCTTCAGCACTTCACCCCCAGGCAAAGACACACTCAAAGATTCAGCCTGTTGGTCACATGACTCATCTAGCCAACCAACTGGAGTGCAGGGCTCAGATTTCAGTTCAAGAGGAGGCTCTAATCCGTGTAGAGGTTTTCAGACAGAGAAGGAGGCTGACTTGAGGGACTCCCTTCTGTCTCTGACTCAATCCAGACTTTGTTAGACTTCCGCACTAGACTACAAATGGACGACGGATGGATTGAGTTCATGGTTCTTGGCTTTGGGCTTTGTTCTGGAATGTTTCTAGGACCTGCATGAGGAGGAGGGGGTGGATTTAAGGAAATCATCCTTCGTGCTTTAAAGCCACCACGTAGAAGAAGTGAGAGAATGGGGGCAGGAGCACTCACCATTTGTGTAAGTATGGAAAAACACCAGGCCGGAGGCTCCTTTTAAGGCAGAGAGACAGATATTTAAAGACTGAGACAGACTTTTAAGATCAAGAGAGGCTTTTGGGGAAAAAGTTTCGAAAGACGTGATGGTTTTCTTAAGAGGAAAAAGTTGATAAAGAGCAACAGAGCCAGTCATGCAGTGTGCATCTCTGTGTCTGTGTGTCCATGCCCGTGTGTGCTTGTGTGAGTGTATTTGTGTATCTGTACTTTTCTTGGCTGTCATCCTAGACATGACTTTGGGCAAAGACAGTTTGCTCACAGTGGTCAGTTTTTCCGCATGGCCTCTGCTTAAAGGCTTCTCTTGCATCCATTAGGACACGCCAGCTTTTGCACTCTTACACGTCCCAGTTAAAGCTAAAAACTACACATTTCTCTTTCTCTCCTGGTAGTTTTAAGTGGTCTTCTGTAGATGTGAGAGAAAAGGCCATGCAGATCTCTTAAAACATGCAATCCAAACATCCAGTCATTGTGTGTTCAAGGAGAAAGAAAGTAAGGAAGTTTGGTAGTAAAGCTGTCCTGTGTTAGGTGGTTAAAGCCCATTATGGAGGCATGATCATGTTCTCTCTAGTACAGCTGTTGCTGGTGGTCTTCTGAGCCCCAACACGCGCTCCAACAGTTGCTCCTCAGCCCACACAGAAAGAGGCAAGGAAATTGAGAATGGAAAAAAAAAAGAAAGAAAGCGCATGCTGAGGCTTGTTGCCAGTCATGCAGAGTGGAGAACTGTGGGTATTGACTCCATCTGCACAGAATCCCAGATAAAACAAAGCCTTATATTCAGATCATCAAAGCAAAGACTGAAGATTGGGAATAAATCCAGCTTTTCAGACAGAATCAAATCCAAGGACAGAGTTGCGCAGTCAAGAGCCAGCTGTAGGGTGCGACTATAGTTCTCTGGCAGTCCTGGGGTTTGAATTCACCACCATCTGGTGTGAGGGAAATGATTCATTTTTTTTTATCTCAGGAAAATTTACTTGTGCATTAAATTTGCCGAACGTATCATGTACCGCTGATATGATGGAATGAATCAATGGGACATCCCACTTGATGATAACCCTCCACAAAAATACTGCGTCTCTTGTGCTTCTTAATAAGTACTCTCTTTACTTATTTATTGTTCGAACCAGACTCTTTCCATTAGCAAATATTTTTACCATTATTATATCTCTCTCTCTATATATACCCGTCGGTATATATATTAGTTTTGTAGCTGTGATCTAAGAAACACTAATATCTCTGCCGTCACAGAGGCGAAGTTCCTGGAACTTCTTATAAGAAACCGCTCCATGTAATACTTCTCTCAATGTAATACACACATTTCTTATATCATTGACCTCCCTTCCATACAGACAGCAATACACAATGACTTCATAAAATTCTAATTCTAAATCATTGACTCCCTTCCACACAGACAGCAATACACAATGACTTCATAAAATTCTAATTCTAATTCTAAATTCTTGATGATTCCTACCCGTCAGTGGTAAGTCTGCATCAGTCTTTCGCTCTGCATAACAAAGGACAAACTGCCTTCGCATCAACACGACTTCAGGGTGAAACTTTTCCACGGGCGACCTCCGGTTTACTTGTTGTCCAGAAAAGCTGAAAAGACTCGCGCAGCCCAGCCAGGAGACGCCAAATTGTCATGGAAATTAGACAACACTCGCAGACTCGTCCTCTGAAGGTAAAAAGGTTTATTACAGAAAGATGGTTAATACAGGATAGAATAAAGCAGGATAGAATAATGAGAGCGCTCTGAAGTGCTTGTGCTGAACCACTACTACATATATGAAACACAGAGCATGACACACTTCTCTGTACGGATAAGAAGCTGTTTGAGGCAGTTCAAACAGGCTTTGTTTTAGGATCTTAGAAGATGTGCAGAAGAACATGTTTGCGTCTCTGCATGCAGATAAACATTCTGTACTGATCTAAGTGACATGACATGGCCTTCTTAGGTGTTATCCTCTGATGAGAATGAAACAGAACAAGAACAAAACTATTACAAGGTAAAAATTAGTAATTTCCCTCACATTTCCCCCATTTTATCATTACAAAATATGATAACTAAAATTAACAGAGAAATTACAATGCTGTGAATACATCAGAACTTCAGAATCCTTTCACGGTTCAACTGAATCCATCATACAGACATAATGAAGGCGCTAAGACTGTTTTTGCGGATATAAAGTATCCTGTAGTCAAGCAAGCTTATTTTAGAGTGAAATGAGAGTCGTCATGGTCAAATGCATATCTACAATAGACATGAAATGGATGTCAATGGGTCGTCATCGTCATTGTCAGTGTCAGGATCTGGTACTCAGTCAGGTTTAGGATACAATTCAGGTTGGTCATCATAGGGATCGTACTCAATATCCGTCAACCTAAAAATAGCGGCAATTTGAATAGTTCTAGGAAATGGAATTGTCTGGGAATGTACTTATTATTCAAATAGTTCATTAGAGGGTTCCATTGACTTTTTTTTATACACTGAAAGGCATCCTTGGCTGCGAAAAGTTAAGATTGATAACCCCTGCTCTAGTGGGTACAGAAGACCCATAATGCACTTTGCTGTTTGTGGGGAATATGATTAAGACACGGTCATCTGTGTGAGTCAGCTCAGTCTGAGAGATCAGGCATGTCAGGAGCAGCTGGTAAAGGACGTTTGAGTTTTCACAGCAGGTGGGTGAGGAACGGGAGAGCAATCGACACTGCTATCAGAAACAATGGACAAAGTGCCATTAGTAATTAAAGAGCATTGTCAAGGAGATGGCCAGTGAGTGGATAGTTTCCTAGAGTCGACCAAACAGTATTTCGTGAGTCAGTTATGCATTTATTAGGACACTGCTGCAGTGAATAAAAAAACCACCTCGGTGTGTGAATATAAATTAGCATTCTGGTATAAATCTAGTGTTTAATGTTATGTGTATTGTATTGTATATGCAATATTGTATCTCTCTCTTTTAGCTTTTTGATAGACATTCCTATTGTCTTGGGAATCCCTACGATGATCAGCTAATCCTGACTGCTAGATTCTGATGGAAGCGTTAATGAACACATCAGTGCTAGCTTTAGTGGTGTACTGTAGGTCTTACCTTAACTCCTTAAACTTCCAGGATCAGTGAGAATCATTTATAGAAGTTGAAGAATAATATGGTTTAAGCCTCATAGCTCGGAATTGAAGGAGTTACTGAATGTGGGATTAAACCTTGACCAAGGTGATTGTAATGATGCAAACTTAATTATACCTTCACGATGCGTCATGGAAGGCTTTTTGAAGGCTTATAGGTGAACTGAATACTTTAAATTGCCCATAAGTGTGACTGAATGCGTGCATGAGTGTGTGTGTGTGTGTGTGTGTGTGTGTGTATGGTGCCCTGTGATGGACCGGTGTCCCATCCATGGTGGATGTGCTGATGCGTAACAAAGTAAAATGTATAATCATTGATAAACTGATGTTTTCTTTAAGATATTTAAGATTTTAACATTTTGGGAAGGAGTCTCCAGTGTCAGAGCTTTGTAACAGAGAACATTGTGCTTTGAGGTTTCTCCGTCACATCCGTTTTTTTCCCCTTATTAACTTAAAGAAAGAGAATAAATTAGACGCTAGTGAAGGCATGTTCCATAACATTAAACTATTTTATTTATTTCTAAATTTAAAAAATTGGCAAATTGCTGCATTTTTGCATTGGGCCACATCACTGATTATTTTTCTATACCAGTGCTCCTCGAGTGTTTTATGTAAATGTTTAACAGTACACTGACAACAACCGACCGACCGATTGTGTCTGGTCAGTAGTCATCCCTTTCCATTAATTAATCTGGTAAAGAGGAGTTGACCATTTATGAATATCTACAGAAGGGCTACAGTCAGTAATTGTATACAAAAAAAAGTGCACCTGTATATGGCTGGTGTACATGATGTAAGTGTAAGTGAATACAATAAAGTGGCAACAATTGTAAGTACCTGACCTTTTCTTGCTTCAGTAGTTCACTTAATGCTTCCTAACCAAGCCTGTTCTACCCAGAATTGTTCATTGTTCTACCTGCACGATCGTTTGCACAGACCTCTGTTTTGCGCAGGTGATATTAATAAAAATTCAGGCTTCCCCATAGAGAATATTTACAAACAGCTTGACTACTCTGTCCATAAAAGCTCTGTCAGCTGTCTTTTCTGTGTGATAAGTCCCTGCTCGCTTTAACCGTCACCTCTCTTTCCTTAAGATAAGTCTTTGCTTGCTTTAGACGATTCCCTTAGCTACAGGTGCGCGGCAACCAGAGTCCTGAACGTTCCCTGCAGGAACTGGTGCACTCCCTTCTCTCTCTCTGATCCACGGCGTTGTGTTTTGTCACGTCAGACACACCGTTACGTCCCCGTGGAGGCTCTCAAGAAAGTGATCCGAGGAACAGCGACGATGTGGCCGAGGGCAGCCGTGCCCGTGGTTGACTTTTCTCCTTTCTTGTGTTTCTCTAAGCACAACAAAACAGCCGTGCAGATCAGGATCAGGGAGGACATGAAGAAGATGGTCCAACTGCCTGTGCTGAAGAACCTGCCGACTTCTGCCACAGCCGGAGATGAGAGCGGTCCAAGGGTGTTCGGCGTGGCCCTGATGGAGCTGAGCAAACTGGGATTGGTGAAGGACGGCGTGCCCTCGGTGTTGAGGAGCATGGTGGAGTACCTCAGACAGAACGGTGAGTAAGCTGGAGAGTCATGATACACCAATGACAGGCTTTATTAAAAGTATTTAGAATCAAATGTAACATATAAAGCATACAGAACAGAATGAATTCATTTCATACACAATGCACAACATGCTTTAGTGATATGCAAATAACTTTATTTCATAACTATTGACTGTGCACAGTATTTTATTTTCTGAGGTCTGCTAACAAACCGACACCACAAAACAAAACTTTAAGAGGCTGCGAATCAAATGAATTCAATGTTTACAAAAAGGAACAGGAAGAAAAAAAGTCATACATTTGGTTAAAATGCTGTTTAATTGGTTACCATTTTGTTTAAACTTAATGGGGTGAAACCACTGTGGGTTTACACTCTGGGTAATTTCGAATTGTTTTTATAAGTCACTGGTCAGCGTTTCTAAAATCACAGATGATACCCATAATATACCAAAAAAGCATTAAAAAGCAAAAAGACCACTAACCGTACACACAGGAGGGAGTATGCATTGAATTCATGCAAAATAACAAATACAAAATTGTCATGCAAATTTAACCTAATCAAGACTGCTTCATTTATGTAGTACATTTCATTTTCATTCAAATCTTAAGATCCTTTGCACAAGCAAGAGTAAAGACAATAAATCAAATTAATAGAAAAAAGAAAGCAAAACAAACGTAAAGCAGGAAACTAGGACTAAGTTTATTATGCTTTGGGGAGGATTTGGTGTAAGAGCCACTCACCCATGTATTATGTAGTGTATTATATATTAGTGATGTTCTGTTATATGTGCTGTTACTGAGGGAACAAATCATGCTTTTACTTAACACGCTGCTTTGTTTAACATTCTGTTCCAATGTCACACCCAGCTCCACCACCAGGTGTCCCTGCTCTCAATCCATGGCCAGTCCAGACTTTACAGTTCACTAACTCACCTGAACTCTAACTCACCTGCTTCCTGTGTTTAGTAAATCACTCAGCACTGCAAAAAAAAAAAAAAAAAAAAAAAAAAAAAATGGACATCTTAGCAAGTGAACATAGTCCAACTTATTTAGTGTTTCCTATTATAACATTACACTAAACCAAATATAAGATTCAACATATTTTTAGACTATTTATTTATTTATTTATTTATTTTATTACTAATTCCGAGCTTTAAAAAAGTATTGTTCCATTTACGAATACATTTGCTTTTTTCTAGATATAAACACTTAAAATTAGACACATTATACGCCAACAGAACAAGACTATGTCAAGCTTGCAATCAGTGAAAATGTCTCCAAACAGGTTTATATATATATATATATATATATATATATATATATATATATATATATATATATATATATACATATATATATATATATATATATATATATATATATATATATGATTGGTGGTATTAATAGAGCTATCTGAAGGATATTTTACTGCCTTTCTCCTTGGACTACATTTTAATCAGAAAGCTAACAACACTGTATTCAGGATTTCTTTGAATGAAAACAGTTACAGTTTTGCCCTGTTTTCCAACTTTTACTGAACACTAAACAGAATGATAGAATGACTATGCCTGAAGAGTATATACACGTGATGTTGCCTTCACATTTGTCCAGAATATAATATATTGCATAGCTCAGTTCATAGAAAAAGTTCTAAAGGGCAAGGTTAGTGGTAATACCTTTACTTTACTGAACTGATTCATATGCAATCAAATGAAATCCAACCACATCATCCATACTAGAGTGTTTTTATGAAATGAGGTCCTAGAAGACAGCTGTTTTATATTGCCTTTCAAATTGGGCAGCCTTTATACTGGCCACAATTCTTGCCTACCTATGCATCTTCTCCCAAATTCAATGACTGTAGGGCTAGGGACGATATTTTAGAGAGACTACAAAAACAATATTAGGCCTTAATCATTCACAGAAGCATTTACACATGACATATGGTATTCATGACAATGCAGTTAGTTTAGAAAAAAAAAGTTTATATCCCATGAGAGCTGCAGAGTTTGTGTAAATGTATATAAATTTCGCTTAATGGACTTTAAATCATATAACTGGAGAATTACTGCAATTGTATGTACGGATTACTCTGTCAAGTTTACATTGCTTATTTCAAATACAGATATTTAATGAAAATTTTGATATTAATGACAAAGAAAGCAAATCCATAAATTAAGACAAAGCGATTCAATTAGGACAAAGGTAATGGCACCCTAGAAAAGGAGGAAGAATTAGTGTGTCACTGATGCGCTGCAGTGGCTGAGCTGCGCTACTGGAAGATTTAGCGCACGCTGCATTTAGAAGGCACCGTTTCACCGTTGTCGTCTTCATCGCTCTGTAAGCTTTGCCTTTTATGGAGTTTTGTGGGCATCACTAAAAGTAAATCAGCTGTGACGTCATTGCACTCAGATCTACGTCTGACTGGCATTTATCAACATACGCACAAGAGTACAAAGTAAATCACTAAAACTTTTGTAATTCTGGCAGGAATTTCTGTTTGAGCTACGAAAACATTTACACACAACTTTATTAAAAGACTGATAAATGAGATCCACTGTGTGTATTATAGTATGTACAGTATATTGTATAATTGATTCTTGCTACATAACTGTATTTGATCTCTGAACTGGCTTTTAAGAAGTTACAGCCAGTCCAGGGTCAATCAGCTCTTTATGTCATGAGTTAAGGCACTGGTAAGGACTCTGGCTCGCTACACCTGAGAGAGCATGAGATCATTTCCGGTGACATGACTACGTACTCGTGTTGTAAAACATCACCGGTGGCATTTCTCAACAACAGGCAGGGCCGAAATCTTTCTGACGTTATATACGTCATATACATTTGTTCGCTTAATCACACGCGTTTCTGTTATGGTACTTCATTAAACACTTAAAAGTTGTTAGACTCAAACAAACCATATATAGAACATCAAATAACAAATAAAGCGAAAAATCGGGAATGTACGCAATCATTTGAGAACTACAACAATGATAACAAGCTACATTGGTAGATGAAGTTGACTGAGAGTTCGTCCGCCATTTTCTTTCGAGCTGAGAGGTTTCAGAGAATATGACATCATTTCCAGTAAGGGAACATAGAGAGCATCGATGCTCCCTGGTGCATTGTGGGATACTTTTAGGGACCAAATGTTCAGTACACTGGAAGGATTTTGCGATTGAGACAGCGCTTAAAATGGCCGACTCCCTGATCGGTGTCCTGATTACTGAACTAGGGCGCTGAGTGAGACAGACCCCTGGTTTCTCCAAATTTATAAAAACCTCGACAGAATTTTTTATATTTTGAAGCGTATTGACACATTAATGGCAAACACACCTAACATTAATGAATATTAATTAATGAACACCAAACATTAATGAATATTTTTCATCAATCCCATATGTTGTATTATTGTCTAATCCTGATTTTAACTATACTTCACCATAAATATAACGTCATGCGAGGCGAAAACATGGTGTTGTGTTCAGTCTGTTTCTCAGCAAATACAAACTTTCACCTCCTTTTATTGAACACAATTTTCACAGGCTGCACTTTGAACATTATGTTTTGTCAATATGTGAACTGGCAGCTAAGGCATATTGTTATGTTGAGCAGTCATATCTCAAAGTAAATAGTGCTGTGGCGTTAAAATGCCAGTTTAAACTGGACATAAACATGTGCAATACAGAGCTAGTGTAAACGAACGCGAATGGCAGTATTTACAGTGAGTTATTAGTTCAGAAAGAGGCCATGGATGTTGACACTGGAACAAATAATATTTGAACAAACGCTAGATCGACAGTTTATAATGGCTTCGTAGACAGTAACCTGAACACATGGAATGGATTCTTAGCATAATTTATGGAGGATATTATGTTGATCTATCACTCCTTTTTTTTTTGTTCAAATGCATCTTAATACTCAAGTTTATTTTTTAATACAGTCCTAGCTAAATTACCATTTACTTCAGCCACATGATAAATACTGTATATTCTGTCAGGGCTGTGTTTTTGTTCCACAGACTGCAGTTCTTCTTATTCTCCTCTGGATGGCAGTATAACACAATGTCTTACACTGATACACTGTCTTACTGAACATTACAGCATAGTACAGTGTCTCTGCTGGAAGCTGCACGATTAGTGAAAAGGTTGAAATGATAAAACCGTCGTGTTTTGTATGTCATTTGTCAGGACTGCAGCAGGAAGGTTTGTTCCGTGTGAGCGCTAGCGTGCGTGCGGTGGAGAGTCTGAAGCAGAGGCTGGACAGGGGAGACGAGGTGGATCTCGAGCAGGAGGCTGAGGTCTGCACCGTGGCCAGCTTGCTGAAGCTATACCTGAGAGAGCTTCCTGAGGGCCTCGTTCACTCCTCCATCCACAACAAACTCATTCAGCTGTATAACGGTGAGCAACACACTCATTCAGCCTCGGCGCAGCTATGGTGGAGTGATACTGTGACTCAGTGGTGTGTTGTGTGCATTGTGTCATTGGAAAACCGCAGAAAGATCAAGATTGACATATCCTGTGTCTTCCCCAATGCATTTTCAATCAATATTAGGTAAGGAATAAAACACTTAGGGGGATGTGCTGTTGTTAGAAATTAATCAACAGCAGGCTGGTATGAAGAAATGGAAGCAACCTGAATTTTTTTTATTTCACTTACACCACAGCAATTTTTATTTTTATTTTTATTAAAGAACACCACAGTGTACTTTTTATTCGTTTATAGTTACATTTAATGTTGTGGAACGTCCACAAAACAAGTTAGTTCCTGTTATCACTTACATTATAGCAGCTATAAACAGCCATTGCTTCACTAACCTCTCTTTTTCTCATTTTTCTCACCTTGTTTTATTAATAAAACACACACACACACACACACACACACACACACACACACACACACGGAGTGTTTGGGAAGTAGGAAGACACATCTGTATGGATTTGTGAACGCAAAACGAAAATGATACTGATTTTAAAGAGCTAATATCAAATATCAGATCAATATAACCAAATATAATCTCTAATTTAAGCAGGCACCAATAAAATAAGATAAACAAGGCTTCACTGATATGATGATATCGACATATGATTAAATAAACAGTGATATCAATACAAAACAGGCCATTTACAAAGAATTATTATTAAAGGACATCGTGGTATCTCTATTGGTGCAACTATCTAAGATTTAATATCAGATGATTGCTTATATAGGCATCCGAGAGTCCTTAATTACCATCACACACATAACAAGGACTTATCACATGCTAGTACACTACAATATGCTTGAATGCTGTTCAAAATAGCATCACATTCCACTTAAATATGGTTTCTCATAGGAGCTTTAGAGCCCTTATATTCCCATACCAGCACACCGCATCGTGTTTTATTTCTTACTAGGAGCATTCGAGAGCGTATATCCAAGAGAAGTTCAGACTCTATTTTTATCACCGAGTCGATGACCTGAAAGTGCCACTCTCGTTCTCTTTCTCTTTCCCTGTGTCACACACATGCCTGCATGAACATCCTGCACAGATGGTGCACCTGGCGGCTCAGGAAGCAAGCGTAACAGCCACGTTTGTGTGAGGTGACAAAATATACAATGTACCGTATGTACAGGTAACATCTCACTGGTCAATGTTTGCCACTCACTGTAGACGTGACAATGCCATCATGTGACAGAATCTGGGAATTTCCCTCGAACATCAGGGCAGGAAATCAGATTAGACCAGTCATGCCTTCTTGGAGAGCGGGAATCGGTTTAACCTCATTTGACGCAGTTTGGTTAAAGTCAGAAGGAAAGCGACGGTGAATAATGTAGAACAATACACAAAGCTCTTCTAGGTAAATAGTCTCTTTACTGCAGGGAATGATGAGTCATTATGGGAGAGACTGGTTACAATTCCTGATTTATCTACTAGTTGTTATCTTCTAGCATTTATTGCCTCCTATATGCAGTTACTAGTTTATCAATTAGAGGTTTCCTGGCATCATTTGGTGCTATTTCCCGGTCTCAGCAATATCGATAGGCTAATAATCTATAGGCTATAGCCTTGTATTGTGCAATGAATTAATTAAATAAACAAATAAACAAATGAGTAAATAAATTATTTTTAATAAACGTATGGTGGATTCTGATGGCTGAATATTTATTTATGTTTAATTTGCTCACAAGAAGTGGCTGTTCCCAAACAATTTAATATTCAAAGGCACTATGAAACCAGTCATGGTAGAAAATCAATCCATCATCCATCCATCCATCCATCCATCGGCCTATAGGAAAATGATCAAAGGGAGGTGGTATGATGCGGCTGATGCGTTAACACCAGAAACAGTTGTAAAAGCTGAGCAATATGACACTATAATATTTACACTGTGTCACAATACAAGGGTATCATAATATGTTTTTATAAAATTCATAAATGTGTAGGGATTCTGAGTTGAGGGAGAATTTTCTTCGGTTTTCCCAGTCGGAGGTCAGAAATTCCGAGTTACCAGATTTAGTCGAACGCAGAATCTGATGCTGGCAGTCTGTGCTACACTTCATTAGCTGATTGTCACAAGTGTGATTCAAGTGTGAATACACATGCACTTACACACACACACACACACACACACACACATCTGCTGCCACAGCTATTAAATCCCCAGTCCTCCTTATTTTCCCAGCAACTCTGACTCAGCCTTTCTGATTTCCTCGTCCACCTTTCACCCAATTACAAAACTCATGCTGACTCTGCCTCCTGTTTCCTGTTTCTGAGATGTATCTTACTCTTCAATCCTATTCTGTAAAAGAATAAAAGCGTTTTTATAGAGTGAGCTGGGAGGTCTTACCATGCCGTTCATGTTTATAATCCCGGACATTGTGTTTTTGTGTGTGTTTTTATGTACAGAATCCAGTGAGGATGAGTTCTGTAAGAGCATTCAAGAACTCCTGCTAAAGTTACCAGACGTTCATTACAGCGTCCTGCGCCACCTGTGCCACTTCCTCACCCAGGTGGAGCAGCAGCAGTGCCACAACAGGATGACTGCATTCAACCTGGCAACCGTGTTCGGCCCTAATGTTTTCCAGTGAGTATACAAGCACCGCTGAGCCACTACTGCAAAGAACAAAAAAATATTGCATCTATTTCGGTTGCCAGATTGATATATTTTATGGAAGACTCATGTTTGTTTGCCTGAACAGCTTTTATAGGTTTCCCACTCCACACATCCAACATAAAAGTCTAATGAGATTTAAAGCCAAACAACAACAACAACAACAACACATGCACAAACGTATATGTTTTTATCATTTGAATGTAGGACATGCTGCCTTTGGCTGCTAGATACAGTACAACCCATGTGCTTGTGTATACATCATTTTTCTCAGTTCCCTTCATTTCATCCCTTTAATCCAGAGAGGACTGTTCATGACGTTAAGACAGTCTTGTTAGTCTTCAAATAGTGAGCAGGCTTTCTTAAGTAAGCCTAAGGGACAAATGCAAAGCTAAGAAGCACCGTGAATGAGTCATGGGTTTTGTCTACTCAGTGTCTCTCCAGATAAAACTGCCAGTACACTACAAAGCGCTGGTGTTGTTGTACCATCTGTCCATGTAACCATGAGTATTCATGAGGATGTGAACTGTCACTAGAACATCCTAGATCTGAAAATATCAATATGCATGCAATAAAAATCAGTGTAACTGAATTGCTGCATCATATGATATTGAGACGTGTTTAATATTACTGTGTGTTACGCTATGGTCTATGGTCTTCACTTATATAGCGCTTTTATCCAAAGCGCTTTACACTGTATCTCATTCACCCATTCACACACACTCACACACCAATGGTAGCAGAGCTGCCATGCAAGGCGCTAACTTGCCATCGGGAGCAACTTGGGGTTCATTGTCCAAGGACACTTCGGCATGTGGAGTCACGTGGGCCAGGAATCGAACCGCCAACCCTACGATTAGCAGACAACCCGCTCTACCACCTGATCCACAGCCGCCCTCTATGACTTCTGATAATGGCTGTTTTTGTATTCTGAAGGAATAGGAGTGAGGTTGTACTGGCCAGGAAGCATTGTCAGTACACCAGACATGACAACGTTTCTCCAAACAGACAGACAGGCTCAGGGTCAAAATCAGAGAAAAGATAAACATAAGGGATTAGACACTAGTAAAACAAGGACCTAGAGACCTAGAGAAGTCGAGACTTACAGAAGTCAAGGTGGTTGATGTTTTACGACCTATAGTCGCTGAACTGCTGTCGTTCTTTTTTTCAGTTCAGTGTAATCCAGCTTGCATGCCTTAAAAGACTACCACGACGATGGTACAGTATACTGGGTCAACATGGAGTCATTTGCCACTAATAACTTACACAGTATTTTATTTAATATCCTTCTTTTTAAAAAAATAAAATATTCTAATATGTAATGTTACTACAATGCATATGTCTGCTGTTAATCACTGGTTCCCCCCGACTGCATCAGTCATTGACGTGATGCACTTGTCGGTTTTCAGCTTTGCCTTCATCACGAGCATGTGTAAGGTCATGACCCCTAAATTTCTCAGCTATTATTATTAGGCTAACAAATGATAGACATCTGTAACATGTGCACCGCCAGGGTCACCGTATCCCAGGATACTGTTTTGCCTTGAAACATTGTAGAGGTCAGTGTGAACGTCATTAGGCGTCACAGTTTGTCACATGTTCCACTACATGTCAGTGAGCAGTTGAAAGTTGGCCATGTGTGTGCCCTTTTGCCTACATAATCCTGCACTACTGGGTATATATGTAAAATGACACACACCATGCATTCATATAGGTTATACACTAGTGCTGTCTAAAGGTTGGTGGTACAAGCGGTGGTACTTTTTGTAGGTCAGGCTATCAACACACTACACAGTGCAGTATTCACAGCAGCCATTACACCGCTAAAGTGATTCTGTGTGCTCGCTGACTCTTATCACAGACTCTAGTACACTGCAAAATATGTATTGTGGATTTCACAGTAATTTACTGGCAACCTGGGCGGCCACGAGTACTGTAAAATTGGCAGAAAACAACCGTAAACCATATTTACAATAAATAACTGTAATATCTTAAAGAGTATAAAATAACACATAAGCCAGCACATTTGCTCGACGTAGCATACAAATGTGCTGAAGAACCCAATCAAGGTGGTGCTGGGATTTGAACACGTGACCTTAAAGGGATAATTCACCCAAAAATGAAAATTCCGTCATCAATTACTCACCCTCATGTCATGCCGAACCCATGTTCATCTTCAGAACACAAATGAAGACATTTTAATGAAACCTGGAAGATTTATGTCCGTCCATTTACAGTCCAGGTATCCATCCATCCATCCATCTTCTATACCGCTTACTCCTTCTTCAGGGTCACGGGGAACCTAGAGCCTATCCCAGGAAGCATCGGGCACAAGGCGGGGTACACCCTGGACAGGGTGCCAGTCCATCGCAGGGCACAATCACATACACAGCCCTATTCATACACTACAGACACTTTAGACACGCCAATCAGCCTACCATGCATGTCTTTGGACTCGGGGAGGAAACCGGAGTACCTGGAGGAAACCCCCGCAGCACGGGCAGAACATGCAAACTCCGCACACACATGGCCCCGGCGGGACAGTCCAGGTAGATAGAAGATATATTTTGTAAATAAAGACTTCATTTTAGTTTTGTTTTTGTGCAAACAAAGCCTCTGTATCGCTTCATAAAATTGGGATTAAACCACTGGATTACTTTTACGACGCCTTTATGAACTTTTTGGAGCTTGAAAGTTTTGGTTACTTGGACTGTAAACGGAGGGACATAAATCTCCCAGGTTTCATTAAAACGTCTTCATCTGTGTTCTGAAGATGAAGGAAAGTCTTATGGGTTTGGAACGACATGAGGGTGAGTAACTGATGACAGAATTTTCATTTTTGGCTGAACTATCCCTTTAACCATTGAGCCTTCACAGCTAGCTCAACTAGCTTGCATTAATTCAGTGCAGTCTTTCAGTGGAGTTAATTCAGTGGGGCAAGTAGTTGAATCAGTGCAAGCTAATGGCTTGGTGTTATTCTGGGGTATTTGTAGTGGCTCATTGGGAAAGGCTTTGAGTCACAGATTCACAGGTTGTGTGTTCCAGTCCCAGCACCAACAAGCTGTCAGCTTCATACACTACCTTGCTAGCATCTTCATCTAGATGGTGTTGTCTTCCTATGAAACCATCCATTTCACATTTTGCTACAAAAAGCACTGGACAGTAGAGTTTATATAATTACTGGGAAACACACACTTCAGATGCTGTAATCCTATAAACAGCCATTAGGCAAAGCCTCACTAGTCACCAAATTGCATCCTACTTTAAAGTGACTTGGCAGACAGACATGACTTTATAGTCATAACTTCACAGATCATTGAAGATTACATTTTAGGCTTTTTTTTTTATTCCAAGCTTGCATCATCAGCATGGAGCTATCGTCCAAATTAAGTGTGTGTACATAATGTTATTGCTAACTAATCCACCGGTTCAAGCTAGTGTTATGATATGGCTTTCACTAATGGCTGTTTTCAACAGAGTATCATTAAAATGTGTGTTTTTCCCAGTAATTATTTAAATTAGTGGCCATGGCTTTAGAAATTAGAATGTGAAATGAATGCTTTTCTGCAGAATGGTAATCCAAAAATAATCACCTCATCTAAAAAGAAAGAATGAATCAGTACTTCATCAAATGTAGCTGTGCCCTTTCTACTGACCTGGTGAAACACAAAGCCCCCAGTACTCGAGTGTTCTTGGATTGGGAACTGTTTGGATCTCTTTGCACGGATCACAGTATGTAATTAGTTTAACGGTGTTCTGTTTCTGTTTTCTTCCTCAGTGTGTCTCCTAGTTTTGAAGGCATCCAGGAGCAGGATGTCTGTAATAAGATCATGACCAGGCTGATTTTGAACTACAGTGCCATCTTTGAGCCAGATGGCGGACAGGAGCTGGCCAAAACCAAGCCTTCAAACATCATCGTGGTCAAAGTGGGTGTTGACACACATTAATGTTCTTCACTAGTCGGTCAGGTTTTACACTTTTATGACTTCAATGAAGGCGCTGAATCATATAATCAAGCAGATGGAAAGATCCTGTAGATATTGCACAGAAGAGGTGATTTAACGAACGGGCCCAGAATCGGTCCTGTTGTCCTGGGGATTTCAAGTATTCGGACCAAGCGTGAAAACGCCCTAAGGGGAAAAATACCAGAAATGTGTTTTGTAATATTTCTAAAGAGCATGATAATGATTAAAAAGTGCTTCTGAATTTTTCCCTGGTTTTCTCACCTACTTGCATATATAGATGCGTAGTGGATTATGGGAGTCACCTTGACACTACGGTGATGGCACACTGAGGTGTAAGATGTGGGCTCCTGTTTTGCTGATGCAGACTTGAATGACGCTGGTAAACAGCATTAACTAGAGCAAGATTAAAAAGCAAAGCATGAACTCATTGCCCCAGTGTTTTGGAAAAATAAACATTAGGACATACATTAGTTCTACATAAACGTAATGTTTAATTAGAATGATAATATCCTCCTCTGCTTAGCACTCAAAGAGCCAAACTAGCCACCTGTAAATATCTTATAACTCTCAGGCTAAATAACCCCTGATGACCTTTGCATTGTTGAGGTGACGGATATGGCTTCGTTCTGTGACGCTCTGCTTTACTATGGATCTTTTGAGTTTTCTGGTCCTGAATTAATTCAGCATTTCATTTCAGGGTGAATGTCACTTCACGTATGAGTATGATGCGAAGCTACAGTACATATACCTGTGCCATATGTGCTTCGTAAGCAGTGTCAGTAGAGACTGCTGAGCTCATGTGAACTCATTGCATTTGTTTTGTTCCCAGGAGGCCCTCATAGATATAGCACACACAGATACCATGTCAACATCCTGTCTGACACCAAAAGCACCCACTCCACTTCCCAGAAAGAAGAAGGTACACTTGTGTGTGTGTGTGTGTTTTCATGTTTGTTTGAGTGTCTGTATATTTGTTTGCTATCATTTGCTATCATGCATGATGCCAGTGTGTTGTTGGCACTGTATACGAGGCACAGTAACCTGGAATGACCTGCATGTCCTATATATCTCTCTATGTATCACTTATTCAGATGCTTAAAGCTTATTTCCCTGCCTTTTCTGAGACAATAAACTGTGAAGTATGACCCTTCAGGGCGAGATCTGTGCAGCTTATAAATAGGCTTGTTTACATAGAGTATTTTTAGAAATCGAAAAGGAACAGATAGTTTTTACTTCTTGGATATTTTGCAATCTTGTGTATGCTAAACCTGCGCCATTGCCTTATTTAGTCGAGCTCGGCTAAACCGCCAAGCTATAACCACAACTTCTTGTTCTTGGACGCTTTAATATTTGTGCCTTGTGTCTATCAAAGGGTATATAAAGAAGGTGTTAATATAGACTGCAGAATGTTTTTTTTTTTTTTTTACAGTGTTGCAAATGCAAAATTAAATTCAAGTTAATTATCAGACAAGCACGCATTATGACTTGCAGTGCCTTGCATATGCATTTGCTTATAAAACAAATGATCCAAAACTTTGAACATCGTGAAAAGCACCATTAAATCCATTATTGAAAATGGAAAGACTAAGTCACAACTGTGATTGTGAGCCTAGAGAAGGCTGTCCACCAGAAGTCAGTGATCAGATAAAGAGGTCATTAGTCAGAGAAGCAAAGAGGTCAAAGAGATGGAGAGGTCCATAGCTCAGATGGGAGAAGCTGTTCACGGGATAGCCATAACGTGGACACAAGCGTTTTAAATAACATTTAAACATATAATGCCGTGAACATTGTTAATGCATGGACTAAAATCATTGGTAGATTGTCATGATATAAGAAGAATAAAACTCTTTCCTATTAGTTCTTAATCCATATTTGTATAATTTGGGGGCATTCTAATTTCTGCAATGCCCATGTTTCACTTCCTGTTTCATTTTGTAATGGTTAATGTTTATAGCCAAACATGTCAGGATGCAAAGGTCCATTGCTGCTGACTTTTATTGACTCATAGATCTATTAATTATCTGGCAATGGTCATTTCCTGTTTTCTCAGGCCACACGGAGCAGTGCAGTCGAGGACAAGGTCTCACCGAGAGAAAAAGAATTGAGCCTAGAAGCCCCAGTACCCATGCCAAGAAAAAAGAAGGTAACAGTCTTTGTGTGTGTTTTATTCATGTGTGAACTTCCCGTTTAAAATGCCAATTCGAAAAAAGTTGGGACGCTGTGTAAAATGTAAATAGAAACAGAATGCAATGATTTTCAAATCTCATAAACCCATGTGTTATTCACACTAGAATATACAAAACATATCAAATGTTTAAACTGCATAAATGTAACATTTTTAGGGGAAAAAAAAAGGAAGGTAATTTTGAATTTGATGGCCGCAACACGTCTCAAAAAAGTTGGGACGGGGCAACAGCTGGAGGTTAATTGGCAACAGGTCAGTAAGATGACTGGGTATAAAAAGAGAGTCTTTCAGAAGTAAAGCTGGGCAGAGGTTCACCAATCTATGAAAAACTGCATCTACAATCCGTGGAACAATTTCAGAATACTGTTCCTCAATGTAAAATTGCGAAGACTATGAATATCTCATCATCTATAGTACATAATATCATCAAAAGATTCAGAGAATCTGGAGAAATCTCTGTGCGCAAGGGACAAGGATGAAAATCAATACTGCATGCCCGTGATCTTCGGTCCCTCAGGCGGCACTGCATTAAACACATGCATGATTCTGTAGTGGAAATCACTGCATGGGCTCAGAAACACCTCCAGAACTCATTGTCTGTGAACACAGTTCGCCGCGCCATCCACAAACGCTGGTTAAAGCTCTATCATGCAATGGAGAAGCTGTATGTGAACATGATCCAGAAACGCTGCTGTCTTCTCTAGGCCAAAGCTCATTTAAAATGGACTGAGGCAAAGTGGAAAACTGTTCTGTGGTCAGACGAATCGAAATGT
Source organism: Ictalurus furcatus (assembly GCF_023375685.1). Taxonomy (NCBI): domain Eukaryota; kingdom Metazoa; phylum Chordata; class Actinopteri; order Siluriformes; family Ictaluridae; genus Ictalurus; species Ictalurus furcatus. The sequence continues at coordinate 30,759,829 of NC_071257.1, read as the reverse complement.
GAAATTCTTTTTGGAAACCATGGACGTCGCGTCCTCTAAACCCATGTCACACCCCTCAAATTCAAGGCCTTGATGCTCACCTACAAGACCTTTTCTGGAACAGCACCCTCCTACCTCAACACTCTCCTGAAGGCTTACGTTCTCTCACGCAATCTGCGATCAATCAACGACCGACACTTAGCAGTACCTACTCAGCGTGGCTCAAGGTCCCTTTCAAGAACCTTCAAACTCACTGTTCCTCAGTGGTGGAATGAACTTCCAACCTCAATCCGGACCGCAGAATCTCTCACCATCTTCAAAAAACAGCTAAAGACCCACCTCTTCCGTGAACACCTAACTAACCCATAAAAAAAAAAAAAACCTTACTCTGCGCACTTTGCTTCTTCTAGAACTCAATTATAAATCTTGTATGGTAGCACTACTTGTGTTGTTCTCTGCTTGATATATCGCTTTGCTTGTATTTTCTCATTTGTAAGTCACTTTGGATAAAAGCGTCTGCTAAATGAATAATGTAAATGTAAATGTAGTGTAAACTAAAGAGGACTAAAGAGGAGAGGGACCATCCGGCTTTTTATCAGCGCTCAGTTCAAAAGCCTGCATCTCTGATAGTATGGGGGTGCATTAGTGCATATGGAATGGGCAGCTTGCACATCTGGAAAGGCATCATCAATGCTGAAAGGTATAAACAGGTTTTAGAGCAACATCTGCTTCCATCCAGATTTCATCCCATCTTTACTTCTGAGAGACTCCGCCTCTCTAAGATACTCTTTTTATACCCAATCACATTATTGACCTGTTGCCAATTAACCTAATTTTCTGCAAAATATTCCTCCAGCTGAAGGACTCCGACTGAAGGAATATTGAAAGAACCTTTTCTCTTGCCACGGCTTGATATACAAATCACGTTGATCTTTTCATCGAAACTTTGTGAGCGCAGGAGCCTATTTAAAGCACGTTGAAATGGTTTCTTTGTAGTGTTCAGTGAGAGCTATCTAGTTTTATTTAAACCCCTTCCCATCAGTCTGTTAGGCTTATCATTCCTGCTTTAATGCTCTGCCCAGGCTCTGACACCTGCTGACTGCTCACATGACTTTGATGCTGTTTTCGGAAAAAAGGAGAAATCGGCTATTTCGTAACATCTTAGACCACCTTGCTAAGATACCAGCGTACGCCGTGTTTTCATACAGGGCTTGAAATCTAAAACTGTTTACCTAGATTGGCGGTGTAGAGCTCATCTTGCTGAGCTGCCCTAGATAACACCCGCAGGACATCATTGCAGTAACTCATAATCAGGGCAGTGGATCGATTGGGAAATGCTGATGGAAAAAAAGCAAGGTGAGATGGTTGTGAAAAGTAAGACCAGCTCCAGCTGAGGAGCTCGCTTAAGGGGTCCGTGAAATCATTCAAATCAGCACGTAGCACAAGTGGAACTGGGTTATTTAGGTTACATTTTATTTTTAAGTTTCTTAACAAACGAAAGAAGTAAGATGACTGAATTATAAGCTGCTCTTTGTTCTGGACATAGTCTCGTAGGTTGTTTGATTGCAGAATATGAATGGTAAAACCGTCAGGCTAACACTGTGGAGAATACTAATTGCAGCAACGTGGTAAACAAACAGGCAGCGGTCAGGAAATGAGCAAACAACATAAACTAGGCAAAACACTAACAAGCACTAAAGAAGATCTGCAACCAGGTAGACTATAACACATACAAAGGCTTGGTAACGAGTGGAGAGAATCGCAGGGCACAACCAACAAGTGTTGGTTGGAAGTCCATATATACTGTGGTCTGTTATTGTGAACAGGTGTGTGTGGTTAGTAAATGGTCTTCACTTATATAGCGCTTTTATCCAACACTGGTTCTCATTCACCCATTCACACACACACTCACACACCAATGGTAGCAGAGCTGCCATGCAAGGTGCTAACTTGCCATCGGGAGCAACTTGGGGTTCAGTGTCTTGCCCAAGAACACTTCGGTATGTGGAGTCAGGTGGGCCGGGAATCGAACTGCCAACCCTACGATTAATGGACAACCCGCTCTACCACCTGATCCACAGCCGCCCAGTTAGTAAGATTTACATTTACATTTATGGCATTTGGCAGACGCCCTTATCCAGAGCGACTTACATTTATCATCTGAGCAGTTGAGGGCTAAGGGCTGTGCTCAAGGGCCCAACAGTGACAGCTCAGTCTGAACGCCTCATATATATATATATCCGTCATTCCGGAGTGTAGTTGGACGCCATTTCCGGCACTGACGTGTCAACATATCTGCATTGTCATTGTCACAAATCCCCACTCTTATTGTGACATTCATTTCTTTTCATTTCCTGGTCCTGTCTCCTCACGTTCGTGTTGCCATGTGTAATCATCCTGACTGTATCCAGCTGTTCTCGATTAGTTTCCTGATTACTATATGTATTTATACACCCTCATGTTTCACTGTGTCTTTGCGAGGTTTCGTTCCATGCACGTGCGCCTCTGAGCCTATTTCCTTCATTCATTTTCCAAGCGCACAAGTTTCATGTTTGTCGTTTTTGACCTCAGACCTGTTTTACCTTTATGAATATGGATGATCCTTTTGCTGATGCTTCCTGCCTGTATGATGACTTATCCTATGGACCGAGAGCACGATTTCTGCTTTGCCCACAATAAACACGATGAGTATGCACACTTGTATCTTGCCACGCACATTACAGTCATAATTCAGCATTTGGACTTGGTCCCATCTGTCCAGCCCCATTCCCAACGAAAACACACCTCAGAATGATTCCAGTCAACACTAGCAATCAAACACTACAGGAAGCTATACACATAAAAATGTCCTGAATTATGTTTCTTTGTCTGCGTGGCGCTGAATTCTACAATCTGATTTGTCCGAAGGTGTTGATTAATTTTCTATAACAGCAGCTCTGATAGTAGTAGTGGCTATAATTCAAATTTATACAAACGCTCTCGTTCTAATATGGTATCATTTCTATAGTAACAACTCACACTGGAACTCGTATGGTGGACGATCTACATAATTGAAACCTAATAATACGCAGATACAAAAAAAAAGTGCAAAGAAAGACGTATCGTTGTTAACGTGGAAGGTTGATTATTTTCCATTTACAGCATGCCCTGTTGTGTTTATTCCATAAGTTGAGTTCACAGTTGCGTGAATCGCAACAACCAGCCAAGGCTGTTTAAAGTTTCCAAGGCTACCCGATAATTTTTCTGCTTAATCGTTATCAAGAAAAAGATTTTATATGGCTTTATGGATTTATTTACTACTCACATTTTCTTAACCTTGAGAGTGGCTGTAATGCTTTATAATTCAAGGTCATGCCGTAAAGATTCACAACTATTATTGATACAAATGATGGTGAAGATATTGAAGGCTAAACGGGGACAATCGTAGGCAGTTTGTATCAGAGATTTTTTTTTTTTTCTACACAGAAGTTGAACCTCACGTTTTTTTTTTAAATTAGATTTCTTAAGACCTGGAAGTAGAGGCTGAGAGTTTTACAATCTCCCTTAACAGTTTTACAACTTCCCTTAATTTTAGGTGTGTGTGTGTGTGTGTGTGTGTGTGTGTGTGTGTGTGTGTGTGTCTATAGGCCACAGTTTAAAGGACGATGCTCATTAATTGCTTGTAAAGCAAAACAAAATAACCACTGGAATAGCACTGAAACTGGATGGAGATTATTGTACAAATAAATATACATTTTTATTGTTCAGATTATTTATAATACAGTTATTCCAGTACTAGCTTTGTGTTCATCTTTGCATTAAAAAAAAACTATATATCCGTTTATATCCATATGCTGTGATTCAGTATGATATTATTTTAACACTTTGTATTAAGGAACATACAGAAGGATTTAATTAAAGCCATGTTCATTGTTTGATAAAGCTCAAATTAGACACTATGCATTAGAATTTATTCTTAAAGACATGTATTGCTACAGGACTGGACACCTGCCGGGTGAAAATGAATTATAATTGCATTATTAGTTGTGATCATCAGAACACGTCACTTTTTGGTCACTTCTCCTTTAGAGTATTGAAGGCAAATAAAGTATGGTTGATTTATTCAGCTTTTATTAGCTCTTAAAGCCATAAACTGCAGTCATGTGACGCTACCTGGAACTTAATGGTCTACCATGGAACAGTACGACGAAGAAGATGTCAATTTAAGTTATTAATTCATTATAACAGCTAACGATGCAATCATTAGTCTTGTTTACATAACAAATCCCCAGTTACGTAGTATTACATGTCTCGATGAATAAAGACTAATACTCAGTGAATAAACCATTATAAGTCATAAGAAATGAACAAGACCTTAATTAACCCTGCACGTTAACTGTACGTGTTGCTTAAAGCAAAATATTACGCCATTATCAGTGTTATAGCCAATCAATTTTCAATATGACGCTCATATCAGAGCTTTGTGCATCAGTCAAAACTCGACACTGATCTAATACTGACTTCCTCTTAGTACCCGAGTCAGCTGTCTCACTTCTTTTGCCAAGTCACGTGAAATGTTAGAGATGCAATATTCAAAATCTTAATCATGTCACTTAACACATGGAATAAGATACTTCAACTGATTGGATCGGAAAATATTTCAGATACATTCCAACAGTTATCTAGTGTCTCAGGCTGATAACGTCCAAGCCGAGTCTCAAGTCTAAATCAGGTTACTAAATAGTCAAAGTCCAGGACTTGAGTAATGTATCAATGGCACACAAGCACAACACACAAAGCCCTACATACAGTTACGTAAAGCACTTAAAGCAGCAGTATGTAACATCTGGTTAGATATTTTTTTTAAATTGAAAAGTTACTTACAGCAGCTTTAATGAAACTTAAAATACTTCTTTTTTGAGTTGTACTGGTGAGCATGAGATGGAATGCAGTCCGTTGGTTTGTTCATGATTATGGTTTTGCAGTGTTGAAGCCTGAATACCACAAAACGAGACAATCATCAGACAAAATCACACGTCACACAATGCCTCAAAACAACTGTTGGACATATCATTTTTAGTTAAACAATATAGAATTGCAATCCTTTATCCGTTCCGCATGAATGTTATTATATCTCATGTTCAAACAATGTGCCAAAGTAGAACTTCCTGCTTTACTTATTACAGCAGTAGTTGTGCAACTGTCTGGTATCTACAAGACTATTGTTTCATACTTAATGTATTAAATTCAGTTTCTCAAAAACCTCGAGTCACCCAACATGATCTGGCGCTTGTGAAATTTGTAACAGTTTGCCAGAATCAAAAGCTACAGCTACGGTTATGGTTAGAGTTGGGGGTGGAGTTTACGTTTGTGCATTTTCATGAAATCATACAAACTGCATCGTCCACAGATTTTATCAGATCAGGTTCAGTCACCTCTTAACTAACCTGAACTGTATTAATGATGACACATTTCCACAGGCCGACCACTGTAGTGGTCATTTCAGTAAGATCTGAGTAAAATTGAGTAGATTTACTAGTAGTGAGTACTAAGTGAGTGTATGATTAACACATTACTGTTCGCCTCCATTCCAGTTTCTAAAAACTAAAAGGCTTTACTTTTTTTTTTTTAATCAACAACATTATAGCATTAAGTATTCATGTATTTGTGTGTAGTCTTGTCTGATATCTGACTTTGCACTGGCATTGTTTATCTTGTGAGTTTTCTCCTCGTTTAATAGAGATTTCAGTCAAATGGGCTGCTCTTCCTGTTTTCGTGTATGGTATGGGGGTCAGAAGGCTAATGCCGTGTAATTAGCTCTTGCATCACAAACCAATGGTCTAGATTTGGGCTAGACTAGAGAGATACATGAGTGTAGTTAGACAGCAGGAGTTGCGTGGAAGCTAGCATCGCTATTATCATCACTAAGCTCCATTCACTGGAAGACAATGAGGACAGCCGAAAGTTGATTTTGCTCTCATCCTCACGAGACTTTTCTATTCAACTGCTTCAGGATTACGGTGCATTTCGTTTCACGGGGTACGAGAAATATCTGCTGCTTCCGCTTCCTCATTCTAGCACGTCCATCTAGTTCAGGAATCCTGGAGTGGGTGGCTTGCACAAAAACAAGCACCAGCCTCATGTTTAGGTTAGGGCACAGTGTAAAATCAGCTTTAGTGAGTGTTTGAGCTCATGCATGTCTCTCTCTCTCTCTCTCTCTCTCTCTCAGGTGAAGAGAGTGATAGGTGAAACAACACTGAAATCAGTACCCCAGCCTGTTCCTTCGACAGGTCTTCCCTTCTCCAGACATTTATCCCAGCCTCCAGTTCACAGAGCCGAATCTCAACTCCACACCCTGGGCTGGAGCTCTCACGACGAAAGCATGGATCTGAACCCTCCTAAACTCAGCCCCATCGGGAGCATGGACAATGTGAGCAAGTGAGTGTGTGCTAATCGTATTATTACTTAACAGTGTCTGCACTATACATACTGTAAATAATACCCTAGATTAGTGAGAGAAGACATACTCCTGAGATCACGCTTCCAGCAGTGCATACCTCCTGGAAGTAAATGTCCCCCTCGCCTCAGTGTAAATTGTTATTATTTTGTTTAAAGATCTTTTTTTTTTTTTTTTTTTTCATTTAATACTGCCCTTCAGATGCCAGAAGACAAAATACTAACAATTTACACCGATCATCCTGTTCGAAAGTTTACACCCCCTTGGCTCTTAAAGTATCATGTTGCCTTCTTGAGCATCAGTGAACGTTTGCACCTTTTGTAATAGTCGTGTACGAGTCCCTCAGTCGTCCTTAGTGTGAAAAGATGGATCTCAACTTCATATAGCCGCTGTTGGAAACAGAAATCATGTAATCAAAGTAAACATGATCATGATCAGACTCTTTATTTGTATGGATACGCAAAGGACGACACATATCAAGCGTCCACCTTCATAACCAAATCCAGTTCCAAGCACAACTCGCCCTTGTGGTTCTAAAAGTACAGAACATGCTTGTCGACCTAAAGGCTTTCTTTTACACAGTAGAAAGACTGCGTCTCAATAATAGGTTGTTGTTGGATTTTTAAAAATTTATAATGCCTTAAAACTGAAAGATGACTAGCTGATTCTGTCACCAGCTGGTGTTTTGTCTTTGTTTCTAGAATTTTTATTATCTTTCGTGCAGTGATTCTGGCACAGCAGGAGTATTTATTATTGGGCAAAGTTCTTTTCTAGTTAATGGCAGGCCTATAAACGCAGTAATGAGAAAATAAATATGGGTGCTGTAAAGTAACAGTAACAGTAAAAGTACAAGATGACTGTTATTGCTAATTCAGGATCATGTCCTCTTTTTGGACAGCATGGGTTTGTTTTGTTTTTTTTTCCCCCACCACACTACTTTTAAGAAGCTGTTCTCAGATAAGCACAAAGGGCTACATGATTACAAATGGATTGTATGGTGCTGTTTTGCCTCCTTCCTTAGCTTTGCCGAGCATCCACTTGCTGTTTTGCTATCATTGCATAGTTAAAAGCATGCTATAAACACCCAGATGGCAGGCATACATATTATAAGCAGCTGAAAGCTGATCAGCTGTGGAGATCAGGTGTCTTCTGGAATAGCAGCACAACAGCTATGCACTGTGATGTCGTGCTGTGTGTACTGCCACTGCTAGCATGGGAGCATTAGAGTTAGCCACAGAGATAAGTCCTCGTCCGAACCGAGACAATGAAACAAACGGCTTGTTGGTTACTTGAAGGACTGGTGATGTTACATGTGCATGAGTTTTATATAAATGTATCAAATCAAAGGGTTTAACTCTGTGTCATAGCTGTTCGTCTTAATCCTGATCATAATAAGATTCATTTTTAAACTGAATTTTACTATTTATTATTCTGAGCACTGGTAAGTGGTAGAATAGCATATATTATTTAGTCATCTGATACCGTTCTGATTCAATGGCTGCGAAAGCAATCATTTATTTGCTGCAGTTTCATAAATTGAGGTTGTACACTAAGCTAATAAAGAGCACAGATCATATTTCTGATCACAGATCTCAGTATATTATAATATTAAACGTGTGGTGGCCCAGAAAAAGAAGAAGAAGAAAAAAAAAAACATTCACGTGAAACATTAGGTAAGGTTAAATTGTAAATAAAAACATTTACACACCATTTTGGAGAAATATACAGTATGTATGGTTTAGAAAGATGAGGTGTAAAAAAAAAAAAAAAAAAAAAAAAAGGGTTATAGGCAGATTAACAAAAGGCCAATTTTGACTAAAACCATCAGAACTAAAACATCATTTTTGCTAGGATTCAGCCATCTGATGGGTTTTCCCAAACCTCCTCACCTCATCTTTAACCACCAGTGCATAATGTAGAAATAAATGTGTGGAATAAGTGACATTAGGAACAGGGTTTCAAGGATGAGGCACTTCCTCAGCTTTATTTTCCTGTTAATGAAAGGAAATTAAATGGAAAATGAACTAAAATATTCATAATACAAATGTAATCATTTTACAGAACGATCGTTCTGTATGTGTCACCCAGCCCCAGCCGCCCCCCCCCCACCCCCACCATCCCCCCACCCCCCTTCCAACCAAGCATTCGGCTCATTTCTATGATGACCAACTGGTGACTAATGATCATAGCATCTTTGCGTAATCAGTCACATGCTCGCGCATGTTGGATATGGCGAAAAATGCAGATGACTTTGTAGTCATTTCTTAAAGTAGGAAGCAAAAGTAATGTGGCAGAACAAGATGCTAAAAGAGCAAGGGAGACGTCATTTCTGGTTCTGAAACTTGTTGTCCTATCGCTCATGTTATTTAGCCCAGTAAAACATTCAGTTACACTACATCACATTACATTAATGGCATTTGGCAGACGCCCTTATCCAGAGCGACTTACATTTACCTCATTTATACATCTGAGTAGTTGAGGGTTAAGGGCCTTGCTCAAGGGCCAAGTAGTGGAAGCTTTGGAGTGCTGGAGCTTGAACTCCTGACCTTCTGAGCATTAAACCAGAGCCTTTAACCACTGAGTACACTACATAGTGAAATTCCTACTCTGAATTTCTTCCGATAAACCATCAATACTGTATAGATAGTGTTATAAAATGTTTGGAAATTGCACTGTGGGATGGAGTAATGGCTGTTTTGATGGCTTTAAACACTACTGTATTACATGAGGACCTATATAGACCTTGCAGTGTTTATATATTCCAGGTCCTTTTCCTTCCCTGTCCACTTCCTGGGTCACCTCACGCTTGGTGTTCCTGTAACTCATGTTTTATAAGTTTAGCACTGGTTGCCAGTTTGCAGCTTTGAGTTCTCGTTGGTGCATTTACACATACTTATGTTCATACGAAAAGGTTTAATAACAGGAATTTTATGAATAATTTTTTTTTTTGAATGATTAGACATCGGTTCCTGAATGATCAGATTTCTGATAATGAAAACAAGCTGTAATGTCTAGTGCACTCAGGAAATCACACAATACTCTCCAAATATTTGTAAGGCTGATTTGTACTTGCTTTTAACTATGCATGCGTGTATGCAAGATGGCCGCTGCGGTCATTTGGAGCGTTGCTTTTGCACGTCCACAGCAACGAACACGACCGCATGGTGCAATACCTGCATAAATCGCGGTGGCGGCATAGCACCATGTGATACTGGGTCCTTTACTGAATTAGTCATATATATTCTTACATGTACGGTGAGGGTTTTCGATTTGAGACGCAGACCTCCGACATCAATTACGCCAACAGCAGAAAGTTTTAAAGAGAAACAGAGCTTGTGAGAGCAGTTCGAGTTGGAAACTAGATGAACCGGGATGTGCCATCTAGTGAACACCACTTTTAATCCTTCAGATGTACGTAAGGTACGCAGGCGAGTGAACAGTACCAATTGCATAGAAGTTGTGTGTGTGCATGTGTGCAGGGTGAAGTTAAGTATATTTGCACTTTTAGTCCAAATGACATACCCATCATCAACATCCTCATCATCAACATCTTCATCATCTTCTTCTTCTTCACTTTCTTCTTATTTGAGGCCAAGCCTTTGCTTCAATTATTCAGCTTCATTCGAGTATTAAGCCAGTGATTAGGCTGATTTGCTCTGTGTGTATGCAAAAAGAAACACAACACAAGCATTATTTTTTTACAAACTGTCAGCCGAGACCAAGACCACATTTACTGTAGCAAGACCATTTCCAAAACCAAGACAAGTCCAAGTTAATACATTTTATTATTATTATTATTATTATTATTATTATTATTACACTACTACTACTACTACTACTACTACTACTACTACTAATAATAATAATAATAATAATAATAATAGGGAACACATGGCTTAGTGGTTAGCACGTTCGCCCCACACCTCCAGAGTTGGGGGTTCGATTTGCACCGCTGCCCTGTGTGTGTGGAGTTTGCAAGTTCTCCTCATGCTGTGGGGGTTTCCTCCAGGTACTCTGGTTTCCTCCCCCAGACCAAAGACATGCATGGTAGGCTGATTGGCATGTCCAAAGTGTCCATAGTGGGTGAATGTGTTGTATGTGATTGTGCCCTGTAATGGATTGGCACCCCGTCCAGGGTGTACCCCACCTTGTGCCCCATGCTCCCTGGGATAAGCTCCAGGTTCCCCGTGACCCTGTAGGATAAGCGGTATAGAAGATGGATTAATGGATAATAATAATAATAATAATAATAATTATTATTATTATTATTATTATTATTACTACCACCACCCAACTGTCAAGCTCTGGGCCCTATTGTAAATCGTTCCCATGCTACACTGAGTGTCCTTTTCTCATTACCAATGGTACTTGAGAAACCGGACATCTCCTGTCTCATCTGGTCCAGACTGGATCTTGCAGACATGCAGTACTGAAGTAGGTTAGGTTGCACCGAGTTGTGCCCTTTGACCTTTAGCTAGACGTTAGCTAAGGTGCCAGGGCTTCCCCACTGATATAAAACCTTTTTGGCTAACTGCCAGTGTTCTCCTGGTGTGTGTTGACAGCATGTGTGACTGATAGCCTGGTTACTGGAAATGGGATTGGCGTACTGAAAATATTGTCCCCAGTAGTGCATATGCATCTGGATAAGTGTCAAGTATACCTTCACAAAGTACACCCTATACACCCATCAAATATCAAATAAGCCTTGATTCCCCGAAATAACCACAAGCTTCTCATGTGTTTCAGCTGAGCTTGTTCTCACGTTCTGTAGCTATGACTGGACGCTGCATCAGCAGCATCAGCTCAGAGCGCTACCCAGCTTATTCACTCCACGTGCTAAATAACATAGGAACATATCCGGCCATGGATAAGGGTTGAATCAGCACGTCTGTGTGACACATTAAGGTGGTGTATGCACATTAGACTTCACCTTTGGCACATTTCTCACTTAGCTCAGTGCATCTGATGTTCCAGGACATCAAGCTACCACTGGAGGTGTGAACAATCTGTAATACCGAAAGTGACATGTCATCTGTAGATCTGTCAGTAACGCTAACTCTGTGCCCTCGTACGTGAGAGAATAAGTGATTTGAATTATATAACGTCCTGAAAACATTATTTACTTTCTGCATAAATACATATTACCAATACTACAAATGGATAGACATGGTTTAAATAAAACATCTCTGTGGTATAAGACTGTTGAGACCACAGCAAGGAAAACAGTGTATCACGCTGATAAATCACTGGGTTGCTGTGTATAGATGAGAAAAGATGATGTAACCATCGTGCAACTGACAGCGCTTTCACATCTCCCTTGTTTGGTGAGGAGCAAATTTTTTCCCCTCAACTTTCTTTTAGTTCAGTTTGTTTTGATTTTGTCTGAGATGAAGACATCAAGGTGAACTGTGCATTTTCTTGACATGAAAGGGACGAAGCCCTTGGATTGCCACGATGAAGTTATCATCTTTCTGGCTTTAATCACAGCTGAACAGACTGAATGGCGTCACTACCTGATTTGCACCCCCACTCAATATACGCTGAAGAATAAAGAGCACAGCGTCCTGCGAAACAAAATGCATTTGTTTTTAGAGCACGTGCAGATCAATGCACACGCACTTGTTTTCCTTTAAATGTATTAAATACTACTACATATCTGTTGAATTCTCGATTCTGATTGGTCAGAAAGTGATGATGAAAGTAGTTTTCTGTAACAGCGCAAACATTCATATTAATGTGCTTGTTCTAATTTGTCATCGCTTCTTTAGTAACCACTTACCCAGGGACTTTTGATGATTTGATTAATTTATATTTGTATTGAGGGTACTAATATTTAAAACCCTCAGAACTATAACCTTTAATGTGATATATTCATAATATTATTCAAATATATACACTTCAAATAGATATTGATATGGTGTTACTAAGTTTTCTACGATGAGACCATTTTTGGAAGGAGTCTCCAGTGTCAGCGCTTTGTATTGGTCAGTGGTAATGCTGTAACTTGAAGTTTTCTGACACGGAAACTTCCTCAGGATAGAGGGGTTTGCAGTCCGCTGTTTCTTGGTAACATGATAAGCTGCGTTCTCTGTCTTATTTACTCCGAGAGAGAAAAAATAGAGGCTGATGAGGGAACACGTGTTCATAGCTGCTGCTATAATGGAAGTGATAACAGGAACCAACGTGGATGTTCCACAACATTAAACTTATCTATAAAAATATTTTTTAAAAGTATGATCTGTCATTATTTTATTTTTTAAAAAATGGAAATATTGGCAAATTGCTGTTGTATAAGAGGAATAAAACATTTCGGGATGTCTTGTTAAGGCACAATGATGGTAAGAGTAACTCTATGCTTTGCATTGGGTCACATCACACCACCCCATTGGTGATTATTATTGACCTTAAACCAAACGAACTAAATAAAAAATTTAAACAAACACTGTAACGAAATAAATTGAACCTTTGAAAACATCCTCTAGCAACTCTGCTATCTACTGACCCACATCTACATCACTGAGAACTGTGGGAAAATGGCGTTTCTCTACAAACTTTTTAAAAATAAATAAATAAAGGAGTTTCTCTATTTTTCAGTCTCTTTCTCAGTGTTTTTGTTTTCTTGCCTGCTGTACACGTAATTCAACTCAATGACTAATCATCGAGTGTTTTGAATGCTGACTCAAGTGTGTGCACGCAGGGAAAACGCTTAACTAAGCAACGCTGTGAAACGTCAGGGTAGGACTGGGGGGAATAACTGATCTGGTGTCTGTGAGAACTAGGTTATGTTAATGTTCTTCGGGTGAGACCGATGCAGGTGCTTATGGTATGATGTATAGGAAGACTGAACGAATGAAAAACGAATGAAAAGACCAGCTGGATGTTTGAGACACTGCCTGTGGTGTGTCACCCAACTATATCGGTGGGACAGATCAAGTTTAACATGATGACACACACAGCCAGGGTTACTAGTTCAGGACAAGGCTCCTGCAGATATTACATGTAAAGAGAAAAGTGCACTGATGTTTTGTGGCTTGGTTTAAGTGTCTACTCAGGCAGGAGAGGTGCTAAACAGGAAGCTTAGTCAGTCTTATCATGACAAGCCCTTATACTGGAATGCAGGATAGAGAAGTCAAAGGAAAATGTTATCAACAAACGTTAACACTGTATAGTATTGAATAAGCGGGATTACTGTTACCTTTGCAAATTTGATGATTTTCCTAAAACCACATGGCCAGAAGTGTTTCATCTTCTTACATTTAATGTTGTGGAACTTCAATGAAAAAAGTTAGTTACTGTTATCACTTACATTACAGTGTCTGTCTGTCTGTCTGTCTGTCTATCCATCTTTATCTCTCTATCTATCCATCTATATCTATCTATCTTTATCGATCTATCCATCCGTCCATCCATCCATCCATCCAACTATCTATCTATCTCTCTATCCATCTCTATCTATCTATCTATCTATCTATCTGTCCCTCTATCTATCCATCTTTATCTATCTATCTATCTATCCAACTATATCTATCTATCTTTATCTATCTATCCATCTGTCCATCCATCCATCCATCTATCTATCATCCATCCATCCATCTATCTTTATCAATCTGTCTATCCATCCATCTATCTATCTATCTATCTATCTATCTATCTATCTATCTATCTATCTATCTGTCTATCTATCTATCCATCTTTATCTATCTATGTATCCATCTATATCTATCTATCTTTAACGATCTATCCATCCGTCCATCCATCCAACTATCTATCTATCTATCCGTCCATCCATCTATCTTTATCAATCTATCTATCCATCCATCTATCCATCCATTTATCTATTTTTATCTATCTATCTATCTATCTATCTATCTATCTATCATCTATCTATCTATCATCTATCTATATATCTATCTATCTATCTATCTATCTATCTATCTATCTATCTATCTATTTATAAACAAGCATTCCTTCACCCTCTCTCTTGAAGTTTATAAGACATACAAAAAAATGATCTCAGAATCCAATCAGAATCAAGAATTCAGCTGAAAGATGCCATTGTTCTCTCACTATGGTAGTATGTAAGCAGGATTTCCAGCTTGTAATTCACAACAGTAGACACACTCGTTTAATCCCATCACCAGACTGTAACACCACTGAGGAACTCGAGTAAATGCTGAAAAGTTGTGCAATTCCCCCTAAAGTATGTCTGGCATCTTAATACCTGAGAGATTTCACAAAGGGATTAGTGCATGTGGGTTAGAATCATGAACGAATAAATATTATGAGCACACCACCCATCTACATGTGTGCACGTAGTGTTCGTGTTAGGCATTTTTATCTTAATAGCACACCCACTCATACACACACACACACACACACTCACACGTACACACACGTACACAAATAATTGCCTACGTGAAGGTGAGACACAGATCATAATTTGTTCTGCACCAACCAGGTTAGAGACTGGGCAATAACACTCCAGCTCCACCCTTGCTTTTTATTATTTTATTACAGCTCAGTCTAACAATATGGAAAAAACACTTTAATTTATTAATGTATGACCTTGATTTATTTATTTTTTTTATTTGTGTGCTTCTGTTTTCACAAGCCGTACATGTTGTGGTTTAACAGGGTGTTAAATGCCCTGTACATTTACAGCTTATACAGTCTAATAATCAGTTAAAAATCAGAATTACAGAGTTAAAAAAAAAAAAAAAAAAACTTCAGGTACACATATAAATCGGGATATAGGAAACCAATCGGCCAGTCTAAATGAAGTTCCTCTCTGAGTGAAGAAAGTGAATCATCTGAGGGAATTTAATGAGACCGTGTAATGATGAAAAAATAATGTTTTATTTATACCGCACTTTCCATTTGAAGGCAAATCTCAAACTATAAAACGAAGGGAAAATATGTTTAAAGAAGTAATACTAAAAAGACAGCAGTGCTAGGTCATAAAATAGTAAAGGGTGTACCATTGCAAAAAAAAAAAAAAACCTTACAAATTAAAAGTAATGTTAAAATTAATTTTTTTGAAATTTCTTTGATAAAATAATAAGTCTGCGTTGCCCTCAGGTTATCTGGGAGATTGTTCCGTGATGTTGCAGAGCTTTAAATCATATTCCTTGCACAGCTACAATCATTGCATACTTTCCATCATCAACTTTGCATGACAGAATAGCTACTTGTAGCTACTCCGACAGCATATCGTGCTTCTCGTTGTTTAGTAAACATTAATTGGTTCATGTGACGTGTAAGAATACGCAATCCGTGGATTACTGAAGAATGAGAGCAAAGTAAATCGAGCAGCCACATTATCACTGTATAGACTTTCGAATGTTAGATCTTTATTACTGCGTAATCCTTCCTGTGTTTTCGGCAGAGCTTCACACACTCGTGCGGTGTGTAGCTGTGCCGTGACGCTCTCTGAGTGTGATAATTACTCAAGGCAAGCCTCACAAAGGCGCTGAGCTGTGGCACTCTCATTGTTCTACTTACAAAAGCAACTCGGAGATTCTTTCGCCAATGTGCTGCCACATGCTTGGTCTGTGTTACGCTGCTGCAGGGTCCTAAATCCTGTTTTTGTCTCTCTTCTCTTTCTTTTCAGCTCTCAGGAGGACGAAAGACCAATATCTCCTTTCTATGTGAGGTAGGCTGCTGCTGTCACGGTCTCTCTATCTCTCTCTATTGCTATCTTTCAATCTTTATCCTTTTTAGGGAAAAAAAAAACCATGAAAGCATTAATCCAGGAGAAAGGTAGGATGGAGTCAGCATGTGCCTACATGCTAGAGTCGTCCTTGCTGTTTCACGTGCACATCAGAGTGCAACAGGTTATTGCAACCTCATAGTAAATAAGCAAAGCAGTCTTTACAGGAATACAGTATGAATTAAGGAAAAAGGATGCAAACTTAACAGCTGTCCCCAATGTATAAGTCTTGCTGATCTCAAATCTAAAGGTGTTGTATTGCTATTAATAATATTATGCTTATTTTCTTTTGATCTTGAGGACAAAGCTGAATTTACCCAGACAAGTGTGAGCAAACTACACACTAACTAAAACAGGATTCAGTCTTGGCTTATCCTGTTCAGTTGGCTTGGATCATTTCTGGCTCTCTAAAGCGTTTTGTTGTTGACATTTCACTGTTTACAGTGCTGCTGCTAAAAAAAAAAAAAAAAAAAAAAACCCAGCCCACACAGGACATCACCCATTTTCGAAATGAGAAATAGGAACCTGGATATAAATTCTTAGCTGCCGACTGTATGTTCCCGCTTTTAATGCGGACTGATTGCACTTTCCCACCAAGAAAGTGCCCATCATAGTCAGAGCGAGAGCACAAAGATGGCCAGATGATGGGTTTATTGTTGATGTGATGAACCATATCTAGCTTATCAATGTGGCTCTGTAGGTGGTTTGACCAAATCCATATAGTATTAGGAACTATTTATAAATCCAATACAGCTATTCCTTCTACATCAATGGAAAAAATAAATCAGATATTTTAGAAATGCAACTTGGTGCTATGCGTAATTTAACGGTGCCACACGTTAGTGAGCTTTTGTGCCCCTTTGCAACCCCATATCTAATATGCTGGACACATCACTGGGTGCTGCTACTTAATCTCAAACTATTTCGTGTGTTTGCACAGCAGGCAAAGACCGGTCTGTAATTCTGGACCAGTGAAGGCAGGGTGAAGTGAGGGGCAGCGTCTTCTTTTTTTTTTATCGTGATGACAACTCAAATTATAGTGGATATGAAAATTCTACACCCCTCACCGTTCCCTAAAATGGCAGGTTTTTGTGATGTAAAAAAAATGAAACTGAGATAAATCAGGTCAGAACATTTTCCACCCTCAATGTGAAATTACAACGTATAAAAATGAAGTGAAAAACAATCAAACGTTTTAGGGAAGAATAGGAAAAATAAAAAGGTTAGAACAAGCTGGTTGCATAAGTGTGCACACCCCTAAACTAATACTTTGTTGAAGCACCTTTTGATTTTATTACACCACTCAGTTTTTTTGGGGTAAGAGTCTGTCTGCGTGGCACATCTTGACTTGGCAATATCTTCTTGCTCTTCCTTGCAAAAACATTCTAGAGCCGTCTCACTGTAAGGACATCTCCTGTGCACAACCCGCTTCAGGTCACTCACAGATTCTGTTTAAGCCGTTGCTTTGTTGATTTGAATGTAAGCTTTGGGTCATTTTTGTGCCAAAATTGAAATTCCTTTTCATCTTCAGCTTACTAGCAGACACCAGAAGCTTTTGCACTAAAATTGACTGGTATTTGTAGCTATTCATGAGTCCCTCCACCTTGATAAAAGCCCCAGTTCTGGCTGAAGAAAAGCAGCTCTAAAGCATACCTGTTCACAATCACCTGAGTATTAACCTGCCACATCTGTCACATCCCAATCAAGAACCCTTCATAAGCACTCAGCTTTCACTTACCTGTTGTCCGGTCTCGTCAGTCTCAGCATGAGAGTATACTTACCTGACTTCCTTCATGGTTACTCCTCACCTTCATCGTCATTCAAATCCCTCGATCCATCAGTCCACGGTTCTTCTGTGCTCTCCACGCTTCATCCTAGAAAAAAGGAAAAGATTCTTCAGTTAACTGTGATTATCCATATTGAACGGTTTGTGCCATTCACTCACCTGCTGACGGCTATCAAAAAGGATTGCTTATGCCATTTACTGACCTGCTTGATTATCGCAAATATATCGTTCGTTCTGTGAATAAAGATCCTGTTCAGGTGATCTATTGTTTCTTCCCCTGTTTGTGACAGCTACATCATCGGTATGGTGCTTATGGTGATGTGCTTTTTTTTTTGTTGCACCAAACCATAATTATAGAAAGTAGCTCCTTTAATGTTTGTCTGTATGTCTCTTGGAGGCCTCCCTGGTAAGTTTTTGTCTTGTCCTTTTGTAAATTTTGGAGGGTCGTCCTGTTCTGTTGGTGATGTCACTGTCGTGCTTCATATTCTCCACTTGATGATGGCCTTCATGGTGTTCCATGGTACATCTAATGTTTTGGAAATTCTTTTATACCCCTCTCCTGGTCTATACATTTCAAGACTAAAAGTAATAAACGCATACATTACTGTGCTTATAGAATTGTGCTTATATAATTTCTTTGATAAATTTGTCAGTTGTAAATGTTGTAAATTTTTTCTTCTTCTAAAAATCACATATTTAAAAGTAACTTAGGTGAAAATGTTACTACTGAAAAATAGGTGCAATATACAAAATTGTACAAAAAAAATGACCTTTTTTTTTTTTTTTTTTTTTTTTTTTTTTTTTTTTACTTTGACATCCATAATATACTGTGTATATATAACAAATACCATAAGCTCTGAAGTTCAGCTTCTTCTGAATGTTCTCAGATGATCTCAAAAGGCAGCGTTCTATGCAAACATCTGTTTTGGACATGATTCGATGCCTCCCTGCTTCCAGATACAACCTTATAAGACAAGCATTTATATTACATAAACAGACACAACCAAAGACAGGGGCAGAGAATAAACCAGTCCCAGAGTGTGTTTATGAGTAAAAGCTCCTGTACAGGCTTGGAGGTTAATGGAGGAAAACACTAGCAGTGAAAAAAGGAAGCCTGCTATTAGGACTCATCCCTTACATTTCACGCAACACTAACTACTCACACAGCCTCTGCGTCCTCAGAGCCAGAGACATGCTATAAACATTGCCCTATTTACACAGACCTCCGATTTGCCCTGTGAGTGTATTTATACTGGGTAGAGTTAAAAAAAAAAACAAAAAAAACATCATACTCCTGACAGTCCCCATGGAACCAGTGACCCTTGAACAACAAACATAACAAGAAAGAAGGATTTTACACGGTGGACCTCTGACTTTGAGACCATATTTTAATATCCAAAATCAAATCCTTCAGAGTCTGTACTCACACTGCTTGTCTGTATATCCGACATAAAATGATCCGTTTGAGATCAACGGACCTGCCTGATTCATCCTGCTGCCCTACCTCTGGATGGAGCTCTCATCAACTGGAGGCTACAGACTGGAGTTTGATTAGGATGGTACTGCTTGAAGTACCATAGAAATGGTTTTGAACCTCAATTCCACATGGACATTCTTGCTGTGGTTGCTGGGACTACGGTTGCTGCGTTGGTCTTAGGACTGCAATTAAGACACACCATTTTGCAATCAGGTCTCCTTTAGTGAACAGTGGACTAGTTCAACAAAACAGACTTCATGTAAAAACCATAATGAATTTTCTTTTACTTTCACACTATCCGTTGTTACCCAGATGAGGACGGGTTCCCTTCTGAGTCCGGTTCCTCTCAAGGTTTCCTCCTCATATCATCTTAGGGAGTTTTTCCTCACCACCGTCACCACCGGCTCGCTCAATAGAGATAAATTCACACACTTAAAATCTCTATCCTGTGTTTATATATTTTTGTAAAGCTGCTTTGAGACAACGTCCGTTGTTAAAAACGCTACACATATAAATATTGAATTGAATTAAATTGAATAAAATTCCAATTCTAGCAATTCTAATTCCTTACATTGAAACCGTTCCTACACTTACTACAGGCTGCCGGTCAGTCTGTGCTCTATACAGCTTTGGGAATTGTTTTCATTTAAGGAGCAAAAAATAAACAAAATATTCAGCCACGTTGTGTCTGAAATGTCAGTTACTCAAAATGAATTTCTTGTTCATAGAACTGTTGTATAAAAGCAATGTCCTACTCGCCATCATGCTGATGTACTGAATATATGATATTCATTACAATTATTACTCTTGCTTGTGTTGTATTCCTTAATTGTTCACTTATTGAACCTCCACTTATTGTTAAGTTATTGAGTTCCTAGCACAACTACAATGTACATTGTCGACCTATTAATGATCAAACGTAATCTGCGCAGCCATGAGCCTTAGAACAGATACTTATACAAAACATCAGGGCAATCCAGTTCCATTAATATGAAATGCACGTAGTACACGTGGAACTTCACTTCTATTGGTGTTTACGCCCATGGTTTATTCAGGTGTGAATCAGTCATCGTCACTTATCTGGAAATCTTATCTCATCTGATTAGTACTTCCGTGAGTTCTTTTGTCTTTTATGTATTGTTATTGGTCATATAAAATTTTACATTGTATCCAGACCTGCTGCATACTAATGATGAAGCCAGATTAAAATATTTCGCAGTGAATCGAACAGCCTTTTTCCACCAATGAGGCTGGATTCCTGAGCCGGTGTCTAATCTCAAACTCTCATTTGTGTTTCCACTTCAAAAGAGCTGGCCAGAGAAAATCGGTACAGATCCAGCATCGAAATGCAAAATGTCCTGTATTCATGTTTGTGATCTGTGTATTGTCATGTCATGACAACATCATTTGCATTCATGAAATATGTGCTAATTTTGTATAATCGCTTTGTATAATCCAGGCAGTTCCAGTCCACTTGTTCAATTCTGAGACAATATAGAGACCTATGGTTGTATTAGTGCATCCCTGGGTTTCCTTTTAATGTCATTATGTTACAATTAAACAATAAATGAACAATAAATTTTGCTCCAAAAACACCCACATTTGTGAAGTTGTCACATAAATATATATAACGGAATGATTTATGAAATGATTTGGGGGGGGGGGGGAATGTGGTCTTTGAACATATGACCCACCCAATTACAATTATATTAAATTAAGGAAGCAAAACTTTAAAATCCCATATCACTCGTGCATAATTTTGTTTAAAAATATAGTGCAGTGTTGTCTCATGTTCAGATTAACTCTTAACAGACTTAACGCTGTTTCACAGATATTTCCCATCAGCTGATGTCCGAGTTGCCTCACTATTGGGTTTTCCAGTGTAGTGCTTTTCTGCTCAACCTCTCTTTACCTCGTGTACAGTAATAGTAGTTGTATGCATCACATTTCCCCAGCTGTAGCTGTTTAGTTATTGTTTTGTTTCTGGTCTTGTTGTGGCATGGCCCAGTGCTGACAGGTGGATTTGTGTAATCATGTCTAATTGGTAACTACACTGTCAAACTGGATTACCAGGTCCATTAGGCTAGATCTTTTTCCATTTGTTTACATATTAAGAGGAACTCAACACATTTGCTCATAATGTCCAAAGATTCTTGTTTTGAGTTCAGCAGATTTTGACTATTTAAAGTGAGTACTTTTAAATGCTCTTATTCTTACAAGTCTGGATCAGTGATAGTTAAAAACAAACAGACAATCAAGCAACAACAAAAAAATAAATAAATAAATAAATAAACTATGTGAAAACTATATGAGAAAGCAAAAATAAATCTATATGTTCATCACAGCACCTGTGATACGTAATCACACACAGCCAGTACAAAGAGCCAATTGCCAATCAGACTATTCAGATGAAATTTTCACCAGACATCAGTATTAACTCAGGAAATCCACATGTATAAAGAAATCCAAACATTTACATCCATAAATAAAGTTATGTGTAATAAACTGGAATGACACGGGGGGAAAAGTATTGAACACGCTAACTGAAATTTATTTAATACTTAGTGGAGAAGCCTTTGTTTGTAATGACAGCTTCAAGACACTTCTTGCATGAAGAAATTAATGGGCCGCAGTACTCAGGTGTGATTTTGGCCCGTTTTTCTAAACATATTGTCTTTCAATCTTGTTCAGTTGGATTCAAGTCAGGTGATTGACTGTGTAATTCCACTTTATTACACATAACTTCATTTATGGATGTAAATGATTGGATTTCTTTATATGTGAGGATTTCCTGAGTTAATACTGATGTCTGGTGAAAATTTCATGTGAATAGCCTCATTGGAGATATATTTACTGAAAACAATGTTGATGCGCTCAATACTTAATTCCCCCACCGTATTGCCCTATTAGTTGTGGAGGAATGCACTTTAGCAGGTTGCACTGAAGCGACTGCGTAAGTTATAGACACAATTTTGTTTTCTCAAATTTTAACAACCATTTCAAATCGATGTCAGTCCATTTCTGGTCTTGTGTGACTGAAAATAACTAAGATGAACTGTCGCCAAAAAGGCAGCAGAGTGGACAGACTTTACTAGAAGGACTTTATCTAAATTTGTCTATAGCAGTTGCATGTTAAAATGCCAATAAAACTTCATTTGACGCGTCTCTGGGCTGAATTCGGTCACCTTTCGGATGTAAAAACTTCTGAGTCTCAAGGTTTTTGATGGCAAAAAGAAATGAGACTTTTATTACAATAGTAACAAGAACCAAATCGGTTTGCAAAGCGACTCCCCGACCCCATCTTGACACATTATTTATTACCCCTCCAAAATGAAGACACTCAACATTGGTGCATCTTCTCTATAACAGGTGACCTTATCGGTACGTGCATATCCTGTATCTTTATAACTTCTGCAATTTAAACGACATCCCACTCATAAAGCTTGGCAATAATAGTGGATACATGCCAAAGAATAACAAATTCCAAGCTAAAATTCCAAGCTCAAAAAGATATTAATTAGGAGTGAGAAATGTGTGCTCAGTGATTTCCCTCAAGCTGGAGTTAGACCAGTTTGTCCCAGTTTCACCTACATGAATATTCCCTTATTATTTTCTGATCAATAAAATATTCCATATACTATTACAACATAATTATGTTTAAATGCTGATTTAGCATTAAGTCACTCTCTCTTCATGACTGAAATACATTTCAAAGTCATTATTGGGCCTGTGATGGATTAAAACATTTCTTATCACTCTGATTATTTTAACTTCTGATTGGACCTGATGGATTACATAATAATCAGATTTAAATCATAGTCTGATCAAAGAAATTCTTCTATACTTCTTCACAGGGTAGTCAGCACACTGAACAGGGACATATTGTATTAGTATTTAGAATAATACTAATAGTATTTAGAATAATAGGCTATGTGCTTTGGGCCTTAACCATCTAGAATTACTTTTCCAACAGTGTCTATTTTCAGCAGTGTTTAGTAACATTCACACTGAGTACAATGGACAAATGTAACGTTTTGTTTAGTTTGGTCGGCTACGGTATATTTCTTCACATTAAACCAAATGGTGAGTTCAAAGTAAATCGGACCTTGAAGCTCCACCGACATCACTGTTATTTTTAGAAGTTTCTGTCAACCCTGGCGTCAACTTGAGAGTCCTTGTATTTTCACAGGTTCAGATTTGTATCCATACCAAGCAGTACTACACTGCCCAGTGACAAAGCACTACAAGTGTTCTACATATCAAATGGCAGCGATGATACAGCCATTTAGTCCCGCTGACTGGAAGGGAAGGAAGACATTCCTCTGTCTAGCAGACATCGTTTAGCTCATGTATACAAATGGGGTGGCTGACTCTCTGCTTCCAGTGGACTCAGATACCTTATGACTGATGTAGCTGGCTGCATGTGTCTCAGTAGACGCGAATGTTAGTAGCACGCTCATGCTTCCCAAATTGGTAGATGTCATACAATTTGCTATTGGAGAAAGGTAAAGGGGGAAAAAATGATTTGGTGTAATGTAATTCTGCTATCATTAGCATTACTGATACTACACCACTCTAACAAGCTGTTTTAGTGGATTACCACATGCATCAGTGATGTCAGACTCATCAAATACATCTGATGAGTTGCATAAGACGTATTAAATAAGGTAGACACCAAGACTGGAGCCTGACACCACCACTCTAATCCTAAAGACTACATATCATATGCCTTTCCCAAGGGTGACTGAGTGAGTTCTGTTTTAGCCTGAGACCAACAGGCCAACAGCACTGTAGCATTACATCAGCCAAACGCTCGCTGTGCTGCTTCGGTTTGTGAAATGTCCCTGAGTGTGTTTAGTTTGCAGGTGGTTTGTTTATCTCGCTTGCTGGCTCAGCAGAAGCCTTATCATGTTTTCCTTTATTAACCAATCACACACAAGCTATATTTGATAAGTGCTGAGCTATTCCATGCTGTGCCCTGTTTCACTATTTAGGCTTGGACCATTTACAATAGGTTAATGAGCTATTTATTTACTTAAATTGAGTTGATAATTCATTACCTATGAGAATTAAATTAGGAGTACTGTATAGTTGTTTAAGAAAAAAGAATGCCTCTCAGTAACATTAAAACATGTTTGGTCCATCAAAGGTATATTTTAATATTTTCACATTTATGTTGTCATTTCATTTGAAAAAAAAAAAAAATAGTGATTCGATTACCTCGTATCATAGTGCTTTGGAATTCTTGAATCTGATTGGTCAGAAGGTGTTAATTAATTTTCTGTAACAGCAAGTTTTATATTAATGTGCTTGTTCTAATATGCTATTGCTGCTATAGTAACAACTCATTCAGAGGGACTTGTACTGCAGACACTCCACATAATCTAAGGTGATATGTTGATAAGTCTTTTTGTAGAAGGAGATGTTTATTTAAGATTTATGGAAGGAGTCTCCAGCGTCAACACTTTGTATGAGCAGCCAGTTTTCCTCCATGGGAAAGTCGTCAGGACAAAGGACTGTACTCTTTTTGGTGTCTCTGTAATATGAAATATAAGTGTTTATAGCCGTTATACTGTAAGTGATAACAGGAGCTAACTTGTCTTGTGGGCCTTTCACAACATTAAATGTACCTATATATGGTTAAAAGTGTTGTTGAAATGTCTATTTGTTGTAGTATAAGAGGAATAAAACACACACACACACACACACACACACATATGTATGTGTGTATATGTAGTAATATGTATGTGTGTACATGTATGTATGTATGTATATATTTTTTTTAATTCCCCAAGCTCTCTCACATAGAATATTAGTTGTCTTTATCACAGCAAAATCCCCAGTGTTTATTTAACACCCAGAGGGTTGAGTTTGCACTCTTCAGTGTTTATACAAGTCCACTGGACACAAATGTACACTCTGGGTGTTAATTCAACACTAGGGATTTTACTGTGATTAATCCACTGTTGACTCACTCACACTGATCACACTTTCTTCCGTATCCTTATATATCCTTACCTGAACGCAATGTGCAAGTAGAAGTAGTTGTAATCTCAGTACATTTCCCAGTGCTCTATTCATAGCTCTTTGGTTTAGACATGAGTGAACAGACGTTGTGTCTACAGACTACAGTATCATAGCAGGGGTTCAGAGACCTTGACCACAACAGCCTTCACTGATATCTGCAGACACACACTTAGATTATCAAAGCAGGTCTGACTTTTGTGAGTGGTCACTGGACCCCTAGTTAGAGGGCATGGTCATTCATTTAAACATTTGTTGCTTCCTTGTTTACTTTGTCTGATACCAGACAAATCTTACCTCATGAGTAGTCCTCACCTTGGTTTGATAGAACCAAGTTTCCAATAAATGGGGCGATTCTGCAAAGTGACATAAGGCTGAAGTGATCTGTCAGGGTTTATTTTTTTATGATGCAACATCACCATTTGGGATAAAGGAGTCATTTCTGGAAACATGTTGAAGTATCTATAAAGGGTGACTGGTTAACTGGCATCTCCTTGAGCATAATTATTGTAACTATCGTCATAGTTTAAATTTAGACCAGACAAAACAGAAGATAATCACTCATCACTGTGGACTTGAGTACAGTGTGAGCTGCTGCATCCCCGGTGTACAAGCTGTTCAGAAAAACAAAATGCTTTATGTATTTACAAGGTAAATACCTCGTTTCACGAAATCATTTCTCATAACGCCTCATGAAGGATGTGCACTTTTTAAAAAGGCCATATAATTAAGATGAATGACAAACATGGTAATAAGGCAAAAGTCTGTCGACTCACCCTGTGCTTTGGCATATTCAAAATATAAAATGTTTATATACACCCACTTTTGGCAATTAAATAAATAAAAATACATTTTGACTAGTGTTCCATAAAATCCCTAACATTTCATATTTAAGGACTTCATCAACCACTTGTTTGGTGAAGCATTTACTATAACACTGGGCCACTGTAAGCTGAGATTGGTCTTTTCTCGTTTTGTTTCAGCAGAAAAACAAATATGTGTCGTGGTGCTAAAAGTGCCGAATTTGAGTGATCCAGATCTGACTTTTCTAGTTACAGCTACATTTTTCCCAATAAAATAAAATAAAATAAAAAGTCACATTTCTCAGTTAACTCAGACATATGTCTTAGATTTTCTAATTTTACAGTATTTAACTTGACCCCATTTCAACCAAATCCATCCATCCATTTTCTACACCGCTTATTCTATACAGGGTCACAGGGAGCCTGGAGTCTATAACAGGGAACTCGGGGGACACTCCATCACAGAGCCCAATCACACACACGTTACAGACACTTTGGAAATGCCAATCAGCCTACAACTCATATCTTTGGACTGTGGGAGGAAACCCCCGAAGCACAGGGCGGGCACGCAAACTCTGCGCAAACACAGTGTGGAGGCAGGATTCGAACCCCCAACCCTGGAGGTGCGAGACAAACATGCTAACCGACCTTGCTCCTACCACCATGCTCCCCATGCTCCCTCATTTCTGTGTTACAGCCGTGTTAACACCGGTGTTATCACTTTTGTCTACTAAGAGTAATTTTGGAGGGAATGTAGTGGTAAAATTAGCTAGCTTTTGAAATCTTTTACAATCATGCAACAAGTGACATTAACAAAAAAACAAAAACAAACAAACAAACAAAAGGCACAAGGCAATTTTATGTATTTATATACACCTATGTGAGTGTGCCCTGTGATGGACTGGCACACTGTCCAGGGTGTACCCCGCCTTGTGCCCGATGCTCCCTGGGATAGGCTCCAGGTTCCCCTGTGACCCTGAAAAGGATAAGCGGTATAGAAGATGGATGGATGGATGGATATACACCTACATGAACATTCACTTATTATTTTATGATTAATAAAATATTCCATGTACTATTACAATATAATCATGTTTTAATGCTGATTTAACATTAAGTCACTCTCTCTTCATGATTGAAAATTATACACACTTGATAAAATTAATATATAAATAAATAAAATAGTTACCCATGGGATTGAACCCAATGTAAAGATACCTATTGCCTTTCTTTCTTTCTTTCTTTCTTTTGTTCTTTCTCTTTCTGTATTTCTTTCATTCTTTCTCAACTACATACATTCAGAAAAATGGCCTGCAGTCAAGAAATGATTGACTATTTAGTTTTACAAAATACACCTTTAAGTAAAATAACTATGTTGACTATTTTCACATTTATAGTCCCTGGCAATACTGTATATCTGTGTTAATATTCATATTTCTTTCTTTTCATTATTTCTTTTGTATGTACTTTTACTTACCTACTCATGCTTACATCATCAATTATTCATGTACGAATGTATTTAAGAAATTACACTGTGATTGCTTCTATAAGCATCAGAACTACTCGTCATTTCCACATTTATATTCACTGAAACAGAAAGGAAATTCCTTGAACGCACATTAATGTAATAAAATCAGGCCTTGATTGTGACACTGAGCTCACCAGGTTTCCCCAGCGCTTTGTAGAATATTCCCGTATAAATCGGTTATCTATTTTTCACCTCTCTTGTTTGTAGTCAGTGTCGTCTTTGCGAGCTGCCAGGAGCCATTAAGTATTCAGTAGTATGTCTTAAACCAGGGAGCAAATAACCCCAACTTTGTTCTTCATTTTTTTTTCCTGTTGGTTCAGACTATCCACTACTATTGGAAGTGAGTTATTTTATCTTCTTTCTCATTGGACATTGGAAGTGGATCTCAAGTGGATTGTTTATTCCAGAAATTTTAATTGCATTCAGTCTGAATGTTGCCTAAAACTACCAGAGCAGACTGCAGTCCAGTGATATGTTCAGGTTATTAAGTTATATTGCTGCCCTAGGAATATAATATAATATCCTTTCCTATCAAAGTGTCTTTTACAGAATTTTAAAGCCTGAACTCTCCCAGTGAATTCCAGGTGTATTTTCCTTATAAGAGATATGTCCGACTCGTTCAGAAAGCTTCTGCACTACATTGTGCACTCTCTCCTTGCTTTTGGATTGAGAGCAAAACAAGCCTGTCTATGAAATTTGGTCATCAGGATAAAAAAGCAGAGCTGCTGGGATGATCCCTGATCACATTTGGCTGGTTTAACTGGGCTGGCATGTTTATTATTGGCCACGTCTTGGCGAAGTCTTGTAATCTCTGTCATCTGGTGTAATCAGTTGTTTCTCTTCCATAAATCATTTGCCACAAAGC
The DNA here is from genome assembly GCF_023375685.1 of Ictalurus furcatus. Classification (NCBI taxonomy): domain Eukaryota; kingdom Metazoa; phylum Chordata; class Actinopteri; order Siluriformes; family Ictaluridae; genus Ictalurus; species Ictalurus furcatus. The sequence continues at coordinate 30,731,222 of NC_071257.1, read as the reverse complement.
ACTTCTGGTCAGGGCAAACTGACGTGTTTATGGACAACCACAGACAGCGTCATTAGCCTCTTCGCCTTAATCCCAGTCATTTTGAATTCCACAAAGATGTCCGTATATGTAATTATTGCTCTTCTAATTACGCTTCCTTCAGCACAGAACGACAGGTTTGACGGCAAAACACCTGTGTTTTGAATGTATAGGTTTCATTTGGGTCCGTGTGGATTTCTAAAGACACTCATAAAAGGTTCTTTAAAAATGTACGTGAAATTAAAGCCAGGTCAGCACCACCAGGTCCTCTCTAATATACCGTTAAGGCAAATAGTGTAGCTGCCTTAGGAAGGCAAAAATGTGTATCATAAAAAATCAACTTTGGCATTCAACATCCAACATGATGATGATTCAACTTGTTTATGAACATTGCGTCTGCTCGTTTAGACAGTGGTTGAGTCAATCCTCTAAAAGAGACGGCAGCGTGTTCCATGTGGCGAATCCCCGAACGGACCTACGTCCCAGGAAGAGTCATTCGGTTCACTTGGACGAGTGACAGTTCAAGTATCAAACCCTACACACTGCTCTGTGTGTGAAAGATAGTGGAGGAATGGTACCTGGTGCAAGCTATACATTTGGGCCCTATGCATGTTGTCTTTCCAAATACAACATTTGCACATGCATACTGTCACAGTACTAATAATTTCAGTAGCCTGGTAATCCTTTTATGGCCAGTAATAGGGCTGAACAATTGATTATATAATGTAGATATGGTGTTAAATTGTATCATAGAAATGTAGTGAATCGTTATGTGATATTTTTATAATACCGCCCACCCCTAACACTGTCTATACCCGCTAGTACTATTCCTGAAAAAGGAATGAGTGACATTTTAAGCAATAGTGGCATTTAAATATGCCACAACAAGATGATTCAATATATCATAAACCGTAGCTGTTAGCTAAATAATCAGGTGTATTGAAAGTATCAAGGCATTAACCTTTGTTAACCTAATTATGATAGTTTACAAATTTAATCTGGCTTCTGTTTTGGACCCCGCTTTTATGTTTATAATTCATTCGGATACTTTTAGAAACAGATAAAGTGATACCATGAGAACAAGCTTGACAATTTGGGCAGTAGTAGCTCAGTGGTTAAGGTGTTGGTCTACTGCTCAGAAGGTCTGGAGTTCAAACCCCAGCGCTGCCAAGCTGCTGTTGTTGGGCCCTTGAGCAAAGCCCTTAACCCTCAATTGCTCAGATGTATTAATGAGATAAATGTAAGTCACTCTGGATAAGGGTGTCTGCTAAATACTATGAATGAATGACCTTCTACCTGATCAAATTAGACATATCCTACTCTGGATATAATACCTTTTCCCCCCAGACATCTCAGATCTCTACAAACTGGGGAAAAAAAAGATGGCTTACCTTTATAGCACAAAATAGCGCAGTATTTCACAAGGAAGAACTTTCAGTTGAATATAAAGTTATAATGCATGAAGTCAAATAGAAAAGTGAATTGTAACCATGACGTACATTTATTTGGGTTCCAGTGTTTATGTCTAAAAGTCATAAGGAATGAGCTAGAGTTGGTAAATGGAGTATCTATTGGATAACTGTAGGATAGTGTCATTATTCACACTTTTACAGTTCGGAGAAAGCAATAAGCCATACAGTGGTGTCCCACCTCTGTCGTGAGCTGCAGAGTGATAATATTTATTCGGCTTTTAGTGTCTACTTCTGAAACTTGAAAGAAATGAGTTAGAGTGGTTCAATGGACAATTTTAACAGTTGGGTAGTTCAGAGTAAGAAAATTGCCACTGGTGTCCCTGTGCAAGTGCACCAGCTGGACCGTGGTAAACACACACCTGCTTTACATCATCATATAACTTCTTGGCTTATATCTGAATAGGGAATTGCATAGTTCTTGCTTGATTGCGTTGTGAGTTGCATTTGATTTACAGAAGCTTGATTAATAAAGCACTTGTTTCATTGTCTAATACATGCTGTGTTGTCTCCTCTCTAATCCAGCTCCCAGCTCTCTTCTGGTCATTACAGGCCTGACTTAGCACAGTAAGTGGTCATACACTGATTTAGCATTAATGGCAGATTCCCTTGATAATACGTTCGCCCTCAATCCATCATTGTTGTAAGTGACTCATTGTAATAAACATCTGCGTAGAGGAAATGAGCTTCATACTCGTGCTATGATGAGAGATGGCGATGTCTTCACCCCAGTCTGTCCATCTCCTTGTGCAGTTATCTGGAGAAGACGATCCGCTCAGCGGTGGAGCAGCACCTCTTTGATGCTCACATGCAGCCAGATCAGAGTTTACAGCAGTGCTCCGAGGCAGCAGGTCAACCTTCGTTTCCCGCAACCACAACCACGGCTCGTCAGAAAAGGCGACATCAAAAAGAGCAGGAGGAGAACCGAGAGAGGGGCAGGTAAGAGACCTAGGAGCATAGCCATACACTTTATAATGTCAGGGGCCAGGTTAGACCCAATAACCTTACTGCGGTGGCAATCTAAAGTGGGGCAAAATACTAATCCACATTCATAGGAAATGACAATGTGGCTCCTACATCTGGCACACACCTAAGCAGCATTTGTTTCTCCTCTACAGTATAGCTGACATAACATTATGCTAGTGTTACGAATTCAATATCATTAACTAGCAGTAGGGGCACACGGTGGCTTAGTGGTTAGCACGTTCGCTTCACACCTCCAGGGTCCGGGGTTTGAGTCCTGCTGGGGCCATCTGTGTGCGGAGTATGCATGTTCTCGCTGTGCTGCGGGGGTTCCCCCCCAGTCCAAAGACATGCATGGTAGGCTGATTGGTGTGTCTAAAGTGTCTGTAGTGTGTGAATGTGTGTGATTGTGTGCCTTGCGATAGATTGGCACCCTGTGCAGGGTGTACCCTGATGTTGTGCCTGATGCTCCCTGGGATAGGCTCCAGCTTCCCTGTGACCCTGAAAAGGAGTAAGCAGTAGATGGATGGATAACTAGCAGTAGCGAATAATGTACTGAAGAAATCCAATGTTAATTCCTTCAAATGATGAATATGGTTACAACCAGGTTTCACAAGTGATTGCTCACCAGTTTGTTCATTTCAAATTTCCTAGAGATGTTGTAGTGGATGTTCTGTTATTATTTAAACTAGTGAGGTTTACCAAGTCAGTCAGTTTCACATCACATGACTTTGGTGAACACACACATTGACAACAACAAGAACAACGTCATCTTGTTGGGGTGGTCAGGTCTGATTTGGCAGCTGCTTTATGATATAATATACTATATCATAGTATATATATTATATGATATAAACAAACACACATGAAAAGTAATATATATATATATATATATATATATATATATATATATATATATCTGGCTTCTATGGTTAAAGTTAATTTTGAGTATAATGACACAATTATTCTTTCCACACATCTATTAAACATTTCCCATCATTTCAAACATAACAATAACAGCGTAATTAACAGTATAGTTTAGTCTACTTTTTTAACCTGCAGAATTTCTTCACCCAAATCTCGGCACACTTAATTCTTGTTTAAAAAAACCTACCTTTTCTTTTGTCTAGCTGTAAGAGGTGTGGTGTATGTTGATGCAGTGGCATGCATTGTCTGTATTGTTCATTTATTTAATATTTTACTGGATGTAATTTTGTATTTGATCTATCTTTTTAGTATTATTATTATTATTATTATCATCAATTCCTTTCATCATTTTATTAATCTTGAGTGATTTTATTTAAGCTTTTGTACAACACTTTGGTCAATAATTGTTGTTTTAAAATGTTCTTAACAAATACTGATATTTTATGGTCTTAGGGAGTTTTTCCTTGCCATCATCGCCTCTGGCTTGCTCATTAGGGATAAACACATACAATTTAAAATCTATATCCTGAATTGATATGTTTCTGTAAAGCTGCTTTGGGACAATGTCCGTTGTTAAAAGCACTATGCAACTAAAACTGAATGAATGAATGAATGAATTGACTATGATTATTCACATTGCCTAAGGAAAATCACATGGAGTCTGAGGAAATCAAGGACTGAGTTGTATTCAAAGTTCCATCTCGTAGTGACTGGACTTCACACATGAAGTGAATACACTACAGCACATTTGTCTCACTATTACAGACAGTTATGTGATGGTGTTACCTACAGCTTGAAGCTGAAACTTCAGTGAAAACAAATCAGACTCGGTAAAGAATAGCTTGAGAATCCATTGGTGTGTTTTTTTTTCTTCTCAGATTTACAGTGTTTAGTTCATTTGAATCAAACCCTGGCACGAACATAGTAAACACAATCGAGTCTGGACCAAAGAGATGTGATTTTGGTCTGCTTCCAAGTGAACTCTAGTGCATGGAGAAAGCGTTTCCTCTCTGAATTGACCCGAGTGCAGGAAGTAAATCAAACCTGACACATATTTTGGGTTGCAGCATTGTTTCTAGAGGTGTTGAGCTGCATCAGGGAGGGCAGGGGGCCAGTGGTGGCTTAGCAGTTAAGGCTCTGGGTTTCTGATCAGAAGGTCAGAGGTTCAAGCCCCAGTGATGCCAAGCTGCCAATGTTCAGCCCTTGATCGAGGCCCTTAACTCTCTCTGCTCCAGGGGTGCCATGTCATGGCTGACCCTGTGCCTTGACCCCAAATTCCTGACATGCTGGGGTATGTGAAGAAAAGAATTTTCACTGTGCTGTGACCATTAAAGACTCATTTATTATTATCATCTGACTAAAACCTATAAAGCAGGACATTCTGACCAGAAAATGACAAAGACAATGTCACATCAACTCAGAATTCCTACTCATAAACCGGTGGCGTTAAATCAAAATGACAGTAAACAAAGTTGACCCTAGGTTATGCTGTATATAATTGCTTAAGATGAATCAACACACAGACACATTCACTTGTTAAATCTATAACACTGACTGTACAGTTTGCTGATTTGAGGAGGTAAATATACATCACTCAGCACAATTAGCTGGTGGACAAACATGGTTTGTTCCACTTTGCAGCTCAAACGCATGTAGGTCAGGAATGACGTAATTCTGCGTTCTGACTTGCAGCATTAAACTAAACCACGATGCACAAACTAAGCCACAGGACAGAGCTGTAGCACCGCCATGAGTTCTGGATATTTGAACCGATGAAGAAAAAGAGAAAAACATTGTATGTGACAAAAAACACAACATGTTTTAAATTATTTATCCCTTTTAAACTAGCCTCTGTTCCTGGTGCTTGGGTGATTTTTGTGATTTCTACGTGGGTTTTTTCCGTCGCCGTATTCCTGTATACAGATTAATAAAGGAGTTTTACGAGGACATTTTCAGCCCTACATGTCCCTCAGCCAATATATACATATATATATATATATATATATATATATATATATATATATATATATATATATATATATATAGTGTGCTTTTTGCTTCCTGTAATTATGTGCAGTGTCGCTCTAATTCAGACTCAGCAATAGGTGTGAACGTGCACGTAAATAAAACCTATGTTTGCTTGTACAGAGAATGTTGTTTCTGCCTTTAGATATGCTAATTGTCTTTTTACTCACATAATAGTCTCATTATGTGGATTTGGGGGGGTGATTTTGGAGTCTGGTCTCAGTCCAGGGAAACATGTTGAAATACTTGTTTGTGGGAATAACACTTGCTACAGGATAAGTGGATAGAGATTAGATTAAAAATAAATAAATAAATAGAATAGCCCTGGTCCTCTGAGGTTGTTTGGCTTGGAGAAGGGACTTTGCTCTCCCGCTGTCTCTCTGGATTCACAGCATTGCTCCAGTCGATAAAGGGACTCTGCCAGGAATAGACTGTAAACTCAAGGTCAGAGACAAAACTGTTCTGCTCAGTCATGCCGACTTATCTAGACATAAGAGAAGATGCAGACAAATATGCTATGTCTTATAAGTTACATTAGGGTGACTTGCTTGCCATAGTATGAGAGGAGAAAGTTCAGTCGAATGTGCTTACTGTATATTTTCTGCGCTTTTCTGAAAGCAGGTTGTGTTTCTTTCTCAGGAATGGCATTGATAAAGAGAACATCCCGTCTCGTGGGCTGAGCAGCAGCGCTAGCGTTAGCATCAGCACCACCGAGGAGAGTGAGAGGAGGCTGGCGTCTGCTGCTGATGAGGACTCCAGGTCCAGGAAACCCAAACAGAGCCCTACCTTCTCCGAGCTGTCTCATAACAAAGGCTCACTCAGTGTGAGTACTGCTCTCCGTCACTCCTCCTGCACACTCCGTCTTTCCTCCGTTCTCATTCTTAGTTCAAACCGTGTTTTTGAATAGTCCCCGAGCAAATCCTTTTTCTCAGAAACCATCTCTCCATTCCACAGAAAGGCAGGGACTCAAGCCCGGTAATTGATGGCAGTATAGCAAGAGAGATCACGGGTAGAGATGTGGTATGTTCCAGAAAACGATGGGGGGAAGAAAAAAACAAAACAGACAGGCTAATAAGCCCTAATTGTACCAGAAGCAGGGCAGGCTTTCCTGTGGAACGTTCGAGCGAAATTGCAGACAGCCTAATAAGGCTTCAATTACCACAAGCTTTTATGTGAAGCAAGGGACTGCTGAAGCAAAGAGGTCTTGTTGACATGTTTATAGGCTGGTATGTTCAGATCCCTGTACTGATCAGCCATTACATGCATCAGCTGCCATTAGAGACGCCCCGAAGGGAAAACTATAGCAGAGAATCACCACAACTGCTTTGGTCTGTTTTATGATTTATACCACATCACTGTTGAATTCTCGAATTTGATTGGTTAGAAACTGTTGATTCATTTTCTGTCACGGCTTGATAGTAATGTGCTCGTTCTAATATGTTATCGTTTCTCTAGTAACAAATCGTTCACATGTACTGGAATGCTAACACACTCACCAGCCACTTTAATAGGAACACCTGTACACCTGCACATATCTAATCAGCCAATCATGTGGCAGCAGCGCAATGCATGAAATCATACAGATACAGGTGTAGAGCTTCTGGTAATATTCACATCAAACATCAAAATGGGGTAAACGTCTGATCTCTGTGACTTTGATCGTGGCATGGTTGTTGGTACTAAATGGTCTGGTTTGAGTATTTGAGAAACTGCGGATCTCCTGGGATTCACACACATACACACACACACACACACACACACACACACACGTCTCTAGAGTTTATACATAATAGTGCCCCCCCCAAAAGAAAAAAAACATCCTATAGTAACTCAAATAATCACTCTTTACAACCGTGGTGAGCGGAAAAGCATCTCAGAACCGCACAGCACGTCAAATCTCGAGGTGGATGGGCAACAACAGCAGAAGACGGCATCAGGTTCCACTCCTGTCAGACAGAAACAAGAATCTGAGACTATCATGGGCACAGACTCACCCACACTGGACATTCGAAGACTGGAAAAAGGCCGTGTGGTGCAACAGTCCAGTTTCAATAAGCCCATGATAGACGTGCTGAGAAGGACAGATTAGTCTATGCTCAGAACAACTGTTTATCATTGCTGTAATGTAAGTGATAACAGGAACTAACTTGTCTCGTGGACGTTCCACAACATCGAATCTATCTATAAACCGTATAAAAATATGCAACGTGTCGTTCATTAATAAATGAAACATTGCAAATTTTGACCAATCGCTGTGGTACAAGTGGAACAACACACTCCAGACCATGCTGTTATAGGAAAATAATCCTCCGCTTCGTATCAGACCACATTACACCACCGCAGCATGGATTATTTTCTTATAACTACACACCCAATTGGGTTTTATTCCTTAATATTCACACATGAGCTCAATATTGACTTCGGAGTGTTGCGAGGCAGTCAGTATTCCACCCACACTACAGGATGTTGACCAGCTTACTATCGAACAGTTTTTATAATCGTTGGGCAAAGCAAATCTACAGTATACAGCTACGGTATTATTGACTCTGAGAAAATGGCATATCTGTTAGCTGTTATGACTTAAAATCAGAAAATCTGTCAAATTACAACTAGCGAGCATTAGTAATTAGAGATTTGTTCTTTATTTATTAATTATATTATTATTATTTCTTTTTTTTTATTTCAGCATCACAGCTCACCCAAATCACATGACAGAAACATGGCAGATACTGTGGAGCCTACACATAACAGGTATTAATATTATAAAATATTTATACTACTGCTAGTAATTTAACAAGACGACTGATTGCTGGATTGCATTTAATTGGACTGTTTTTGAAAATATACACACACACGTTTATCTGCATATTTAATTTTTTTAATAACAATTTTTTTTTTTTACATATCTGATCATTTATTTAGATTTTAAATCAAGACTGCAGTTCATTTGTTGTTTCCTTTTTGAAATATGTTGTTACCACTTCAATGCAGTGGAGTATTTATTAATGCAACACTTTTGGGGACTCCTAAGGCAGGGGATGCAGTGCTTTTTAAATCAGTTTTAATCTGCTTTGGATGAAAGTTATCACTTAGACTGTAAATCAAAGTGACGGGTGAACGTTCACCGTGTCGTATCAGATCAGCTGTGGAGCTGCTGAGACTGGAGTGAATTTGCAGAAGAGTAGCTTCAAGTAGCTTCCTGTTTGGTTTCGAAATACTTTCTCTTCTACCACAACTACGAATGGATCTGTAAAATGATGCCTTTTTTTTTTTTTTTTACTTGTTCCAGGGAAGCATGGAAAACAAACAACTCGGCTCATCCCAAGGTAAGCCCGTGCACTTTGTTTATCTTTTCTGTCCCTCCTTTGGTTGTCTTGGTGTCTTTGTGGGATTTTACACATATGATGCAATCAGACTAAATGTTAGCGATCACGTTGATAGATGGAGACTTGGGTTTGGTTTATGCATATTTCTCATATCTCATAACAGACACACAGTTTAATGTAAATGAGCTATGCGCTATGGATAAGAATGCCGCTCATGAAATTTAATATATCTTGCACGGTAGCTTAGTGGTGAGCACGTTCGCCTCACACCTCCAGGGTCGGGGGTTTCATTCCCACCGTGGCCCTGTGTATGCAGAGTTTGCATGTTCTCTCTGTGCTGTGGGGGTTTCCTCCGGGCACTCCGGTTTCCTCCCCCAGTCCAAAGACATTCATGGTAGGCTGATTGGCATGTCCAAAGTGTCCGTAGTGTATGAATGGGTGTGTGAGTGAGTATGTGATTGTATGCCCTGTGATGGACTGGCACCCTGTCCAGGGTGTACCCCTCCTTGTGCCCCATGCTCCTTGGGATAGGCTCCAGGTTCCCCGTGACCCTGAAGGAAGGATAAGCAGTATAGAAGATGGATGGATAGATGGATATATATACATATACAGTGCTGTGCATTAGTACAAACTTTGTTATAGATTTTTATTTTATGACTTCTACATTATTCTTGAATATTACTCTGCACCTGTATCTGTATGATTTCATACATTGCGCTGCTACCACATGATTGGCTGAGTATATAACTGCACGAATGTGCAGGTGTTCCTATTAAAGTGGCTGGTGAGTGTGTTTCTGCAGTGAAATCCATTATGTTTTTTTGTCTGAAAAGTGTCTCTTACGTAATATGCTGCTTTCCTCAATGACATACAAACATTTGATTTTATGCTGCAAAACTAATGTTAGGAAATCTAAAATGTTTTTGTACTGACTCAAAAATGCAGAAATCATAAGACGAAAATCTATAACAAAGTTTGCACTTAAACAAAATCAGGTGCTTTTGGACAGTACTGTGTATAAACACAATTATTTTTTATTTATTTATTATGCTAAAATGTCCCTGTAGTCAGATGTAGCTTTCTGACTGGTTGCGAGTGTGGGAACATCCTGGTGCGGCCGACCCCTCACAGTGGTCCCACACCACAACCCATGTGATCCCGTCAGCTCTCACACACACTGAACTCTCACATTGCTGCTTCTTGGACAAACACTCCGTACCCAAGTGAAGTGGCTTGTTTTCTGCCATCACCTCCTTCTTGTAGCATTGTTGTCTGGCCAGCTGGCATGCTCTCACACCAGCATCACAGCCATGACCGAGCCAGTCTGCTGTGGCACTGTGACAGAGCAGCTGCACCAAGGAGGTTAAATAAAACATGCCACTTACTCTGATTAGGCGGTTTGTATTGTTTTAATGAAAGAATTCTTTCTTAGGAATTGAACGAGAATGAGCACATTTCTTCATCTTGTTTTGCAACTATTATTTTTTACCTGAAAAAAAAAACCTGTTTATTTTGTGTTTTTGTCATTTCTACAACTCTGAGCTGCCTTTAAGACCAACTGCAATTGACTCTTCTTATTCTTCTTCTCCTTCTCCTTCTTCTTCTTCTCCTTCTCCTTCTTCTCCTTCTCTTCTTATTCTTCTTCTCCTTCTCTTCTTATTCTTCTTCTCCTTCTCTTCTTCTTCTTCTCCTCCTACTTCTTATTCTCCTTCTCTTCTTCTTCTCCCTCTCTTTTTATTCTTCTTCTCCTTCTCTTCTTATTCTTCTTCTCCTTCTCTTCTTCTTCTTCTCCTCCTACTTCTTATTCTCCTTCTCTTCTTCTTCTCCCTCTCTTTTTATTCTTCTTCTCCTTCTCTTCTTATTCTTCTTCTCCTTCTCTTCTTATTCTTCTTCTCCTTCTCTTCTTCTTCTTCTCCTCCTACTTCTTATTCTCCTTCTCTTCTTCTTCTTCTTCTCCCTCTCTTTTTATTCTTCTTCCCCTTCTCTTCTTCTTCTTCTTCTCCTTCTCTTCTTCTTCTTCTTCTTCTCCTTCTCTTCTTCTTCTTCTTCTCTTTTTATTCTTCTTCCCCTTCTCTTCTTCTTCTCCTTCCCCTTCTCTTCTTCTTCTCCTTCTCTTCTTCTTCTTCTTCTCTTCTTAATCTTCTCTTCTTATTCTTCTTCTCCTTATTCTCCTTCTCTTCTTCTTCACCTTCTCTTCTTCTTCTCCTTCTCTTCTTCACCTTCTCTTCTTCTTCTCCGTTTCTTCTTCTATTCTTCTTCTCCTTCTCTTCTTCTCCTTATTCTTCTTCTCCTTCTCTTCTCCTTCTCTTCTTCTTCTTTTTTTCTTCTCCTTGTCTTCTCCTTCTTCTCTTCTTCTTCTCCTTCTCCTTCTCTGCTTCTCCTTCACTTCTACTCCTTATCTCCTACTTCTCTACTTTTTTTTCTTCTCCTTCTTGTCTTCTTCTTCTCCTTCTCTTCTACTTCTCCTTATATTCTTCTTCTCTACTTCTCCTTATTTTCTTCTTCTTCTTCAACTATCATTTTCCCCTCACCCTCTCACTAAGTATATGGATGCAGACCCAGTAAAGTATTTTAATGGACTGAAGTGAAAAACATACCGTAGCAAAGTGTTTCATGTATTGGGAAAAAAAACAGGCAGTAATTCAGAAAATAAGGTTTTTTACCCATGATCCAGCTTGGCTTCTGTAGTACTACGTCTATTGTGGCTTATCCGGTCACGTGCATTTACATCAACTGTTTAGCTAAAGGCAGCTTATTGGATCAGAAACCAGCTACAGGGCTAAAGACAATCGGTCAAGAAAGGGGAGAATTTTCACTTTCTTTTCTTTTACCCTCTCTGTGCTGACCTGACGACACGCCTTGTACAAAAAAAAAACAAAACGTTGACGCCAAGAACAAATGTTTGAAGACAAATTGGCAGAAGTATGCATTTATTCTTTTGTTTTCAAATTCCAAATGAATGTATGTGTCTCATCAGTTCAGAATCAGAGTCAGGTCAAAAGCAGTGTCATGAAGCACCACTGTAACACAAAACATAATGACTTTTATACAGCAGCTGTCTATTATTAATCATTAACGGTTAAGCATTAAAAAGATAACTGCTGCCATCATGTTAGTTGCTCATCCAGATCTGGTCAAAGAATAGTAGTTAAGTCGTCTTTTATTGTCAATCGTCTCTTCACATACAGGTGTAATGTTGAAAATAAAATATAGTTCCCACAGAATCACAGTGCTAGTTAACGGGTCAGACAAGAGGATACGTAACAGTCATAGACAGTGTAAATACTGATAAATACACACAACAGACAGTAGACTATACACGATACAGTAATCATTAAGCAATGCAGGAAACTGAAATCACACGTATGGTGAACCCCATGTCTAAAGAAACGGCATTTAATGAAAAGCAGGGGGGGCGGAGCTAATTTCCACCTCTGGAAATTTTTCATCAAAACTAGATCCATCGCATGGTAATACTGCAATCCGCAATTGTTCTATAATATCTTTTAAACAACAATTTGAACACTTTTAAACAATACAAACCGCACCCTTAAACTAATTTATTGCCACCTTTTAAACTAGCTCCTGTCTAACCTCACTGTATTTACACACGGACACATACAGATACTGTGCATGCCATTTGCAGCTTGATACCAGGCTACATTCCAGTGGTTAGAACACAGCGTTTCAACTTTGCATATGATTTGCGACCCATGACAATAACATTACTGTACACACAGTACAGTGCTGTACATGCTGACAGCTACAGAACAAATACTAAAGACTCTTAGTGGTTAAGGCTCTGGGTTATTGATCAGAAGGTCGGGGGTTCAAGCCCCCGCACTGCCAAGCTGCCACTGTTGGGCCCTTGAGCAAGGCCCTTAAGCCTCTCTGCTCCAGGGGGTGCTGTATCATGGCTGACCCTGCGCTCTGACCCCAGCTTCCTGACAGGCTGGGGTACACGAAGAAAATCCTGAACGTCTGAGTTTAACACTGACACTTTCATTCATTGAATTAGTATGTGAATATTTCATTAGGAGTAGTGAGGTCATGGATTTCATTTTGCTCGTAATATACAAAGATAAAGATCTGCTAAGTGCACACGTAGTTTTGAAAGCATTTAAGAGCAGAAACGGTGTTTCCTAAAAATGTCAGGGTGCAGATTTAAAACAAATTTAATTACTTTTTTTTAAATAAATGATGCATGCATTATCCAATCTTAGAAAAAAATGGTTCTTAAAGGGTTCTTTATGGATTCATTGGATAATTAAGGGCCCTTGGAAGACTCCACTGTAGGGTTTAAGAGTTCCCCCAGAGGCAGCTAAAAAATCCTTAAGGGCCATAAAAGGTTTTCTTTCTTAGACTCTTAGCTCTGTCCTTGCCTCTATATTCAGTCTATAGAATATGATATTTTGCCGTAATGTGTTTTATTCTGTAGAGAACAATATCTATCTATCTATCTATCTATCTATCTATCATCTATCTATCTATATATGTAGAGAGAGAGAGAGACAGATAGATAGATAGATAGATAGATGGATATACACACGCACACACATACATACTTACAGGTATTTTACTAATAATGTACTTTTGCTGATTTTCAAACTCATGCCGTTTATGGCCGCTGTGGCAGTGTTCCAGAGTTGAACGAGTTTATAATGCGAGTGATTTTCAGGAAAATGTATTTTGGGTTTTGCACCAAAGGCTTAATCAGAAGGCTGAGCTATAAAAATTACGACTGCACCCCATGCTAACAATGCATTTTAAATCAGCACACAGGGTTTATGGCACTTAAACCGTTTCTTGTTTAGAAAGGACACTGGATGGTTTCTGAGAAACAGGTTTCCATGGAAGGAATTAAAGTGACCCGCATGGTGTCCAGCATTTATTTATTTATTTATTGTTTGTTTAAATGGGTTTCTTAAAAACCTTAGGTGTATTGCTACTAAAATCCAATGTTTAGATATCTGTAGATGAACTGATATTTGTTAACGAACTGATACAAAATGTATTATAATGTAAAAATGTAGTTCTATTGGATAGAAGCTTGATTTAAGGAATATTTATTGATAATTAAAACTGTCACACTGTTATGATTTTTTTTTCATTTTTATTTTGCCTGACATGGTCATGGTATCCAAGTGTGTCAATAATCTGAACAACACATGGATGATATTTCAGTTTGTAGTCAACACTGACATCTTGGTAAGTAAAATGATCTTGAATACAGTCAAATTTATCTAATATTACAACAAACGAAATATAAGATGAATTATATTAAACCTATTTCTAGATATTTTTACTTATTTTAAGCTTGAATTAGCATTATTCCATTGGCAAATAATTTTGCTAATTGTAAGCATTTTTTTTTTTTTTTTTTAGAAAGAAGCAAAAATATTTGCCTTGTAATAGAAATTTCTAAATCAATCTCACTGTATTCAAGATATTTTTACTTGTACTGTAACCATGCTAATCCTGACACAGAGCGAAGGAGTGAAAATCTCATTAGATTAACGAACCTTGTACTTGATTGTATGCAGTGGTAATAAACGTTTATCTTATTTACAGACATCTGCAAGTTTTATTTATTAAACAGGGGTACATTTATAAAGTTAACATTTATATCCTGAATTTCTATATTTCTGTAAAGCGGCTTTGTGACCATGTTAAAAGTGCTATACAAATGAAACTGAATTGAATTAAACCAGTGCGAGTATGCACAGAATTGAATGCTCCACTTCTCGTCGTGAGAAGGCCGCAATGCGTTACATATAGTTTAAAATTGAGGCTTTAGGCTCATGCTAACATTATGTGAAATGTAATATGTGGAGTTGACTAAACAGACGAAACTAACTGTTTGCTAGCACTTATTTATAAGACGTGGAGTCGGTGACCTTGTGTACATCAAATCGAAATAGTGGTCTAGATTAGATGTAATAGATGATGGATGTCTAATCATCTCACTATATATGAGTGCAGAGTGTGGGCTCTAACACACACAAATTCATCGCTGTAATGCAGTGTGAAGGCTCATCTACTGCCAGTTTTTATGCTTTATTGATCAGTACTCACACACTAGAAGCACTGTGTGTGTGTGTGTGCACATGTCTAAGATCCCACTCTCTAAAGCTTTAGGCAGTTATTAGGGCAGTCGTCCTCATGGGAGACTCGGACTGAACTGGGTTACTTGTGATTATGTAACTAGAGTGAAGAACCGCAGCACAGTCACACACTTTCAGATAAAATCACATAGTTGCCTCATTCAGAAATCAGCCTTGCCCTTACGAGCTGAAGTGATTAACTGAGTTCTGTTTACTGCTGATTTGATCTTGCACTGTTTGTTGTTTTCTATTAAGCATCATGTAAAGAATGTGGACTGATTGAATTAACTTTCACGCGCTTCCTATTACTAAAAACAACCAGCACTGGAGACTGATTAAAGGCTGAATCTCTCATACTCGAATATTTACATGAGAATGACGCCTGTCTGGATTGATTGATCAGGCCACCACCTAAATACCCCGAAAGAAATCCCATTAGTTAAAACCTGTTTCTCAGAAACCATCTTTCATCCGGAATCTTCCAATCAAGAAATAGTTCAGGTGGCATAAACTCCGATTTAAGAAGCATTATGTAATGGATTATGGTAGTAAATGCTGTATACTTGGCTCAAGTTGTCTCGTTTAATGTGCCGGATAAAAATATTTTATGGGGCTGACCTGCTCTTTCACCATGTTTACGTCATGACTCAACATTTTGGTGGGAATTAAGAAAATAGATATGAGAACTGCTTCTGGTTAGATCAAGGCATTTTACTGCCTACCAACAGATGTTTGTGTACTGCTAGCTTTGATGTGATTTATTTATGTGTGTGTGTGTGTGTTTCTGAATTGTCAGGACCAAAATGTCCTGATTATGAAGGAAAACATTTTTTGTGGTTACTGAAGTTAAGGTTAGAGCTAGAAAATTCCTATTAGATATGTAAGGAATAAAACACTTAGGGTGTGCTGTTATAGGAAAATAATCAACAAAAAGGTGGTGTGCTGAGGCCCGGCACAATGTAGAGTTTCTATTATCAACCCTGGAGTTGATTATTTTCCTACAGCATGCAAGTAAGCGTTTTATTCCTTTTATACGGCAATCTGCCAATGATAGATTTTGTTCTTGATTAAAGAATCTCATGTGTTACTTTTTATCAGTTTATAGTTGCATGTAATCTTGTGGAACATTTGGAACATGGCCAGAGCCATAGCGCCCTGCAGTTCTCTCCTGGTTTCCCGTTGAATCGAACCGTTGTTGAGCCTGGCCAGTACCTGGATGCAAGACCTCCTGGGGAAAAGGTTGCTGCTGAAAGTGGTATTAGTGAGGCCTGCAGGTTGTGCTCAACCTGTGGTCTGTGTGGGGCCTAATGCCCCAGTGTAGTGATGGGGACACTATACTGTAAAAACAGCACCGTCTTTCAGATGAGACGTTAAAAAAACGAGGTCCTGACTCTCTGTGGTCATTAAAAATCCCAGGAAATTTATAATAAAAGAGTAGGGGTATAACCCCGTTGTACTGGTGAAACTCCCCCATTGGCCCTTCTCCATCATGGCCCCCTAATAATCCCCATCTCTGAACTGGCTACATCACTCTCTCCTCTCCACTAATATCTGGTGTGTGGTGGGCGTTCTGGCACACTATGGCTGCCAACAGGTAAATCATCCAGATGGATGCTACACACTAGTGGTGGTTGAGGAGACCCTCCACCTCCCCACGCTATGTAAAGCGCTTTGAGTGTCTAGAAAAGCGCTATATAAATGTAACTGTACTGTAACATAAGTAAAATCTCACCAGCCACTCTATCTCTCTTTTTTTTTTTTAATAAGATGAAAAAAAGCACTTGTCATGTTACAGGGAAAGGGCACAGTGGCCTCGCACCTCCGAGGTTGGGGGTTGGGGGTTCGAATCCCGCCTCCGCCCTGTTTACCCTGTGTTTTGGGGGTTTCCTTCAAGTACTCTGGTTCCCTCCATCAGTCCAAAGACATGCATTGTAGGCTGATTGGCATTTCCAAATTGTTCGTAGCATGTGTCCATAGTTGTGCCATGCGATGGGTTGGCACCCTGTCCAGGGTGCCCCCCGCGTTGTTCCCAGAGTTCCCGGGGATAGGCTCCAGGCTCCCCCATTCAATTCAATTCAATTCAATTTTATTTGTATAGCGCTTTATACAATAGACATTGTCTCAAAGCAGCTTTACAGAAATGACCTCTGTAGGATAAGCCATTCATGGATGGATGTCAGAGAAATGGGAAAGTGTAAAGTCGTCTATCCTGAAGATTTCTCATGCTGGAAAACTAAAACTGACTCTTTCAAAGAGCTGACACTGGAGGCTCCTTCCATAAAACTTCACCATATCAATGATTATATGTTTTTCTTTGTTAAACAATATCACATTTATTTATTTAATTTTTTGCTTATCATTAGTCTTAGATTATGTGGAGAATCTGTTCTACAAGTTCCAGTCTAAGTTGCTAAATGACAATATATTAAAATGAGTGTATTAATATAAACCTGTGATTTGAATTACAGCCGAAACCACCTACAGAGTTGCTGGGATAGATAGTGAATCAGTACCTAATGTTGAGAATTCAGTACCCCTGTGGAATATACATAATGTCACAAAAACAAACGTATGTGCGTGCATGTGTTTTAATAAGAACCAAGTGGCATGTTAATGTAAACATTAACAAGAACGCGAACAGGAATTTTCCGTTCTTGGAGCTCCGACTAGGTTCAGCAGCAGCAGCAGCAGATGGCGTTTGCACATTACTCGCTCTCCATGGAGCATGATTCACTTGTGTGTCAGTTTCAGCAGCCATACGGCTGCCAGATCACATTCAGGCTCTTATTATGGTCAATATCAAGATGCAGGTAGAACGGTCTGTGCCTCAATCAGTGTTAACATGCCAGAGGTGCTAAACCATGACTGATCAGCTTTAATCAGCTTTTATGGACCACAATATGGAAGTATGAGTAATTTCTGATTTTCCAATATCTACATGCCAGAATTTCTCCACTGGCGTTCTGAAAAGTGGGCGGGGCTAATCTTGGGTAACGTGTAAGCTTGAGCATGACCAATCACAAGGCTGACGTTGCTTGTTCCACCATGTGTTCACAGTTTGAACAGGCTCTTCAGGTTTCTCCAAGTCTGTGATCATGCACGGTTTGGTTTTAATGCCGAACAAGTCACGTAGCAGTACGATAGGATGATAGTCAAGGGCCGAAGGATATCTATCAAGCATGCTCTTTAGAGTATTAGGACCACACACACCCATTAGGACAGTTCTCAGATCAGACTACTTAGTGCTGTTTACATTATGGGTTAGAAAACGTTATGAGTGACTTGATTAGAGAATTAAGCTTTTTATATACACATAAATATACCCAGGTATATATTACACATACATATACCCAGGTATATATTACACATACCCAGGTATATATTACACATACATATACCCAGGTATATATTACACATACCCAGGTATATATTACACATACATATACCCAGGTATATATTACACATACCCAGGTATATATTACACATACATATACCCAGGTATATATTACACATACCCAGGTATATATTACACATACATATACCCAGGTATATATTACACATACATATACCCAGGTATATATTACACATACCCAGGCATATATTACACATACCCAGGCATATATTACACATACCAAGGTATATATTACACGTACCCAGGTATATATTACACGTACCCAGGTATATATTACACATACATATACCCAGGTATATATTACATATACCCAGGAATATATTACACATACCCAGGTATATATTACACATACATATACCCAGGTATATATTACACATACCCAGGTATATATTACACATACATATACCCAGGTATATATTACATATACCCAGGTATATATTAGACATACATATACCCAGGTATATATTACACATACCCAGGTATATATTAGACATACATATACCCAGGTATATATTACACATACCCAGGTATATATTACACATACCCAGGTATATATTACACAGACATATACCCAGGTATATATTACACATACCCAGGTATATATTACACATACATATACCCAGGTATATATTACACATACCCCGGTATATATTACACATACCCAGGTATATATTACACATACATATACCCAGGTATATATTACACATTCCCAGGTATATATTACACATACCCAGGTATATATTCCATATACCCAGGTATATATTAAACATACCCAGGTATATATTAAACATACCCAGGTATATCTTACACATATATATATACCCAGGTATATCTTACACATACATATACCCAGGTATATCTTACACAGACATATACCCAGGTATATATTACACAGACATATACCCAGGTATATACTACACATACCCAGGTATATACTACACATACCCAGGTATATATTACACATACCCAGGTATATATTACACATACCCAGGTATATATTACACATACCCAGGTATATATTCCATATACCCAGGTATATATTCCATATACCCAGGTATATATTAAACATACCCAGGTATATATTAAACATACCCAGGTATATCTTACACATATATATATACCCAGGTATATCTTACACATACATATACCCAGGTATATCTTACACAGACATATACCCAGGTATATATTACACAGACATATACCCAGGTATATACTACACATACCCAGGTATATACTACACATACCCAGGTATATATTACACATACCCAGGTATATATTACACATACCCAGGTATATATTACACATACCCAGGTATATATTCCATATACCCAGGTATATATTAAACATACCTAGGTATATATTAAACATACCCAGGTATATCTTACACATATATATATATATATACACCCAGGTATATCTTACACATACATATACCCAGGTATATCTTACACATACATATACCCAGGTATATCTTACACATACCCAGGTATATATTACACATACATATACCCAGGTATATATTACACATACATATACCCAGGTATATATTACACATACCCAGGTATATATTACACATACATATACCCAGGTATATATTACACATACCCAGGTAGATATTACACATACATATACCCAGGTATATATTACACATACCCAGGTATATATTACACATACATATACCCAGGTATATCTTACACATACCCAGGTATATATTACACATACCCAGGTATATATTACACATACATATACCCAGGTATATATTACACATACCCAGGTAGATATTACACATACACATACCCAGGTATATATTACACATACCCAGGTATATATTACACATACCCATACCCAGGTATATATTACACATACCCAGGTATATATTACACATACCCAGGTATATATTACATATACCCAGGTATATATTCCATATACCCAGGTATATATTCCATATACCCAGGTATATATTAAACATACCCAGGTATATATTAAACATACCCAGGTATATCTTACACATATATATATACCCAGGTATATATTAAACATACATATACCCAGGTATATCTTACACATACATATACCCAGGTATATCTTACACATACATATACCCAGGTATATATTACACATACCCAGGTATATATTACATATACCCAGGTATATATTACACATACCCAGGTATATATTACACATACATATACCCAGGTATATATTACACATACCCAGGTATATACTACACATACCCAGGTATATATTCCATATACCCAGGTATATATTAAACATACCCAGGTATATATTAAACATACCCAGGTATATCTTACACATATATATATACCCAGGTATATCTTATACATACATATACCCAGGTATATCTTACACATACATATACCCAGGTATATCTTACACATACCCAGGTATATATTACACATACATATACCCAGGTATATATTACACATACATATACCCAGGTATATATTACACATACCCAGGTATATATTACACAGACATATACCCAGGTATATATTACACATACCCAGGTATATATTACACATACATATACCCAGGTATATATTACACATACCCAGGTATATATTACACATACCCAGGTATATATTACACATACATATACCCAGGTATATCTTACACATACCCAGGTATATCTTACACATACCCAGGTATATATTACACATACATATACCCAGGTATATATTACACATACCCAGTTATATATTACACATACATATACCCAGGTATATATTACACATACCCAGGTATATATTACACATACATATACCCAGGTATATATTACACATACCCAGTTATTTATTACACATACCCAGTTATTTATTACACATACCCAGGTATATATTACACATACATATACCCAGGTATATATTACACATACATATACCCAGGTATATATTACACATACATATACCCAGGTATATATTACACATACCCAGGTATATATTACACATACCCAGGTATATATTACACATACATATACCCAGGTATATATTACACATACCCAGTTATATATTACACATACATATACCCAGGTATATATTACACATACATATACCCAGGTATATATTACACATACCCAGGTATATATTACATATACCCAGGTATATATTACACATACATATATCCAGATATATATTACACATACCCAGGTATATATTACACATACATATACCCAGGTAAATATTACACATACCCAGGTATATATTACACATACCCACGTATATATTACACATACCCAGGTATATATTACACATACATATACCCAGGTATATATTACACATACCAAGGTATATATTACACATTCCCACGTATATATTACACATACATATACCAAGGTATATATTACACATATCAGGGTATATATTACACATACCCAGGTATATATTACACATACACATACCCAGGTATATATTACACATACCCAGGTATATATTACACATATATATACCCAGGTATATATTACACATACCCAGGTATATATTACATATACACCTGGCTATGTGTAATATATACCCAGGGGTATATGTACCTGATCATGAGAAACATTTCTGTCGGACGTCCACAAACTTTTGACTGGCAGTGTAGGTCAGGTTCAAGCCGTCTTTCTTAGTCAGACACTTTAGATATGGTAGGTATGCTGATATTTAGAAACCGGAGGTCGCAGTACAGCCAAGTCAAAAGGTCGTACTTATTTAGAAGCTCTGTGAGTTCTGGTTCAGGGGAAAACAAGCGAAGCAAGGTGTTTTATGACTGACATGAGAATTTTATGTACTTCATGTACAGTTGTGCCCAAAAGTTTGCATACCCCTTGCAGAATCTGCTAAATCTTAATACTGTTAACAAAATAAGATTGATCATAAACATCCCATGTTGTTGTTTATTTACTACTCTCCTGAATAAGCTATTTCACATAACACATGTTTACATACAGTCCACAAGACAAGATAATAGGTGAATTTATAAAATCACCCCGTTTAAAAGTTTACACCCCCCTGGCTCTTAATCTATCGTGTTGCCTTCTTGAGCATCAGTGAATGTTTGCATCTTTTGTAATAGTCGTGTACGAGTCCCTCAGTCGTCCTCAGTGTGAAAAGACGGATCTCAGCATCATATAGTCTCTGTTGGAAAGGGCTCAAATATGCAGAAGATGCTGGAAAAGTAAAGAATGTGCAGGACCTGGAGGATTTTTCTGAAGAGCAGTAGGTAGTTTAACTGTTCAAGACAAACAAGGGACTCATGAACAACTCTCACAAAACATAAACACAGTCGATGATCTTCCAGGTAACAACACACAGTATTAATAATCGCGCGTGTGTAAACTTTTGAACGGGGTAATTTTTATAAATTCAGCTATAATCTTGTCTTGTGGACTGTATGTAAACATCTGTTATGTGAAATAGCTTATTCAGGACAAAACTAAATAAAAAAAACAACATGGAATGTTTATGATCAATCTTATTTTGTTAACAGTATTAAGATTTAGCAGATTCTGCAAGGGGTATGCAAACTTTTGGGCACAACTGTATCTCTGTACGATTACACAGTATTTGAATTAGCGGCCATTTTAATTTCCACTTGTCCTGTAGCTAATGTACAGTATAGTATCCATCCTGCCCTGTGTCTTCAGTGTTGCACTTACAGCATCCTTCAACCGAGCACTACTTGAGTGTTAAGTAGTACAATGTATATAAATTCTGTCATGATGTGATAGGTTGAACAACATAAATATGACAGGATACCTTAAGGGTTCAAAGGTTACAACGGGGACAAAGATCAATTCTGGGCTCGTTTTGACAGAGAGGAATTCCTTCTGCAGGTTGACACGTGATTTCTCCGCTACTCACACCACAAAGTTGAAGTTACTGCGTTAGTTACAGAGTCGGGTGGATTTAGGCTACAGTAATTATCTGATGCCCAGCCCTGGAAGTGGAGAACTTACTGTAAGTGAAATAGATCTGTTTTCGGGAACACATCTGGGGTAAGGAACAGGTTCAATGTGAAAACGCTCTTAAAGTGCTTTAGCCTTATGTGGCAGAAGAAACAATATTGGTTTTAATGGAAAATGTAATGGTCCCTGTGGGTCTCTACTGGTAATTTGTTTCTTTATATTGCTGGTATGTTATGTCTAGTGGATACTATTATATAAGGACCAATAATGGTAATGGTTTTAATGGTTAACAGCAGATAGTTTGTAAAGGGTATTTGGAGTGAAAACCATTAGAATTTGTTTGATGGTTTCTTAGGGGTTTTTCTTTCCAGCAGGGAATGTTCTAGTAGTTTTAGAACTGTAAAAATCCAAATGTTTTTTTTGTTGTTGTTTTGTTTGGCTTTGCAACAATATAAATTACACTGATGAAATGCTTTATCTTGATATAGTAGGTTAAAAAAAAAAAAAAACATCCAAAAGGCATTATGTTGCCTTAAACAGCGGTGTGTTTCGTAGCACTAGATCAGCTTATCAGCTGTTAAAAGTCCATCAGCGTGAGTGCGTGGGGTTTGTACGATGCCGTATCAGTAATAGCAGCCGCAGTCAGAGGGCTAGTGGTAATGGAGCTCTTAGAGGAGCTTGTTGTCATGCAGTCAGTTATGCAGAGCGGGAAAGAGGGAGGAGAAGCATTCCACATCCTTACTGCACAGCCAGGATCTGCTCTGAAAATAACCAATCCCACGCCTTAACCCTGGAAGTCTGGGTGTGTAGGAGTGTGTGTCCATGTCATGTGTGTGTGTGTGTGTGTGTGTGTGTGTGTGTGTGTACGTGCATCTGGTTAAGAAGGACAGACATGTCCATCATTCACTGCCTACGTTCGAGCTCAAGTCAAAAGCAGAAAGCAAGAGCATTTCGAAAGAGGGAGAAAATGACGAGGGAGTGATGGAATAAAATCCGAAAGAAAAGAAAAAGAAAGGGAAACCTCTATTGTTTCGTGGTCATGTATGCAATAGCAGAAGTTCCTGTCAGTCGGATTGCGTGCCTTGCGTGCTCAGTGTGTTCTTTTTATCCTGCTCCTCCTCCCTTCTCCTTTTTCCCTCCTCCCCTCTTCGCTTCTCTCCCGCCTTTTCCAGCTACTGAGACAAACAAGTGTAGGGAGGCTCAACAGGGAGGTGTGTGTGTGTGTGAGGCAGATGGGAGGATGTTTTTCTGCTCAGGACAGATCAGCAGGCAGGGGTTTGGTGTATAAGCCCCGCCCCCCCTCCCCACCCTGCCTCATGGGCTGGACTACAAGGAGGCAGCACTCCACTGAACTTAAGGAGCACCCAGCTCCTGCTCTGCTGTATTTTACATTGATCTCTCACTCCTTTTCCATTGCTAGACGCCTGCCATGAAGATCCAGGAGGCCATCAACGGCCCGGAGCCTTCAGACGGCTGCGAGGACGTTCCTCGACTGGACCTGTCCGCTCTAATGGAGGACAACAACTGGGGAGGTCAGTCTCTCTGTTTTTATCTCTGTCTCTTTCCTTCTCCTTTTTTTTTTTTTTTTTTTTTTCCTTCCTCCTCTGCATGTTTTGCTCCTGCAGCACATGGGTGGCAGCTGCAAAGCTTGTATTTGAGTGATCAGATTACACTGCTTTGGGTCAAGTTTTTATTTCATGGGAATACAGTACGGTGACTTCTTTTCTAAATGAAAGGCTTTGTTTTGCTTGGAGTTTCAACAGTTTTGTGTAAAAATGTTGGGATTAATTAGAGAGATTGGTGCTGTTTCTGAGATCTGGAGTTTGTTTAATCCTGCATTTGAAACCTCATGGACATTTTAATGAGACTGAATTGGTATCATGCCAGGCTGTTCCTAATTTTTTTGGTTTAAAAAAAAAATAAAATAAAATTTTATCCTCCATAGCCTAGTCGTACTTTTGTGCATGTGTAGCTTAACCATTTCATTACGTTCTCAGTTGTGGATCTGGTTTTTAATTCATTTTGTCTTTATTAGATACAACATACTAGTCATTTTGTGCACAGCATGCAAGAATAATAGGAATAATAAAAAATAATCCCACAAACAAAGTGGGCAATGTGACAAAAATATCACGACAATCTTGAAGATATCCGCTTACTGTGACATAATTAATAATGATATAATATCGTCATAGTACCAATCCTTAATGCAAAAAAAGAAGCTTTAATATTGTGGATTATATCATATTTATGGGCAATACACAAGAATACATCTCTCTCTCTCTCCCGCTCCCGCTCCCTCTCTCTCTCTCTCTCTCTCTCCTGCTCTCTCTCTCTCTCTCTCTCCTGCTCGCTCTCTCTCTCTCTCTCTCTCTCTCTCTCTCCTGCTCGCTCTCTCTCTTTCTCTCTCTCTCCTGCTCGCTCTCTCTCTCTCTCTCTCTCCTGCTCGCTTGCGCTCTCTCTCTCTCTCTCTCTCTCTCTCTCTCTCTCTCTCTCTCTCTCCTGCTCGCTCTCTCTCTCTCTCTCTCTCTCTCTCCCCCCCCCTCTCTCTTTCTCTCTAGCTGTGAAGGACACACACACAGACAGACACAGACACACACACACACAGAGATTTTATGGGCAATACACAAGAATGCATCTCTGTCTCTCTCTCTCTCTCTCTCTCTCTCTCTCTCTCTCTCTCTCTCTCTCTCTGTGTGTGTGTGTGTGTGTGTGTGTGTGTGTGTGTGTGTGTGAAGGACACATACACAGACACACACATAGATTTTCATAGAGATTGAAGTTTGTTTGGAAGAGAGAAAGCACTGAGTGCCTTCCTGATTTTATGATCACGTGGAAACAGATTAAACCGGGTGAAATATGGGGAAATCAAGCATTCTTATTTCTAAGGTCTAAACGATCACACACACACACACACACACACACAGAGAGAGAGAGAGACACGCCTTTCTTCCTCTATGCAAAGTAATTTCTTACATTGCTGCCAGTTACAGATGTGCACAAACCTGCACACACACACACACACACACACACACACACACACACACACACACACACACACTCTGCCAAGACCTTGTCAGTGTGAGTCTCGCCGAACAGTGGTAATATTCTGCAGTGTCTCTCCGTCTTCACCCCAGTACAGACATAGTTCCTGTCTCCTCACTGCTACCCAGAGCTGGCCTGACTACGAGAGTTGCCAGATTGAGTCACTTTTACCCTGCTGCAGCTGCAGCTTTTTGCTTTCTCATTTCTCATATTTTGAGCTTTTACCAAACCGCAAAATGGTGCTGTGTACAGAAGGACAGTTTTTACAGACAGAGGGCACACTCATATTCTCATCCAGAGATGCCCCTGAAGGTTAGGCATGGTTTTACTGTGTGGTGGATTTTTTTTTTTTTGGGGGGGTGGTGTTACATCATCTGCATTTTAAAGGAATACTCCAATGCTTTTCAGTTTAATTTCAATCTACTACAGCTATAGTGTGTGTTTGACAAGATTCTCCACATGATTGTATTGAGCAGAGAACAAACCTGTACTTGAAACTATTTCACAATAGAAGCCTACGGCTGTGTAGGAATCAATAAACGCTCATGCAAAGCGCTGCACAGAGACTTCTAGCCAAGGTGTTTGTAAATCTCTGCACTTATACAGCGCTTTTTTAACCTTAGTGGATCTACAAAATCACTTTACATTGGTTCTCATTCACACACACTCACACACCACTGGCTGCAGAGCTGCCATGCATGGCGCTAGCTTGCCATCGGGAGAAACTTGGAGTTCAGTGTCTTGCCCAAGGACACTTCGGCATGTGGAGTCACGTGGTCCAGGAATCGAACCGACAACCCTACGATTAGTGGACAACCCGCTCTACCACCTGAACCACAACCGCCCCAGAATAACCTGTCCACAGGCAGATCAGGAGGGGGAACTACATTGTCAAAGGGAGGAATTTGTGTTACAGCCATAACTGTGTGGCACATGGGTACCACAAAATGTTTGGAAAGCGTCAAGTTAGAGAAGACTAGCGCCTTTATAGTTTTGGTGAAATGGGTGGAATAATCTTCAGTAAAATCAAGACTCTATGACTCTGGTCAGAGTCATAGTGAATCCGGAGTCTATCCCAGGAACACCGTGTGTGTGGTGGGAAAACGCCCTCAATGATAAGACAGTCCATTTCAGGGCTACCATGCGCGCACACACACACACACACACACACACAGTGTAGAGTAGGCAATCCACATCCAGCATGTTTGTGGGACGTGGAAGGACTAGAGAACCCGGCAGAAACCCACAAGGACACGGGGGTGGGGGGGTGGTAGGGGATGCACAAACACTGCCAACACAGTAACCCAAGCTCGGGATCGAACCGAGGAGATGTGAGGTGGAAAAACACCACCTACTGCACCACCGATTGTGGCTTATTTTAAACAAACATTGTTGGAGTTTAAAAAGTACCCTCAATCTTTCATTTCATTCCATCATTTCAAAGTTCTTTTTTTTTTTTATCAGCATAGAAATGTGTCTGTCGTGTTCCTTTAATGGATGAGCCCATTTTAAACAGTAGTCCATGATTAAAGGAAAATACTGCAAGATAAAAAGGTAATCCTATGCGTTTTATTCTTGATTTTTTGTCTTTGAAGTCTTGCCTTAAGGGGGGGGGGGAACCCAGGAGCACATGTGAGCAGCAATTTATAGAGGATCTCCCCTGGAGAGAGGCTGTACAGACAGCAGATGAGCCTGCTGAAATGGACATGTTAGTGAGGGAGGGGGATCAACCTTTGTCCTAGTGTAACCAGTGCCAAAGCTGTTTGTTTCGGCGACCCGCTGTGACCATAAGTGCCACGATATAAAGCCCAAACATCCGAGTCCTCATTTTCACCTCACGTACGAGTCCCTCAGTAAGTCCGATTGCGTCACTCGGGGCTGTTATCACTTCATCGTCCTTTTCCTCTCTCCACACACTGTTAAACTTTAGTTATTCATGACTGCAAAAGTAATAAATAAATAAATCAAAAAAAGTGATGCAAACTCTCACGTTAAAAAAAAAAAAAAAAAAAAAAAAAAAAAAAAGGGCTACATTTATCTTTTCCAGGCACGGTCCTGACAGAATGATTTAGACCTTCAAGTGACATTTAAGCTAATAATGGAATATGGTGGTTGGTTCGATTTATGAGCTTGTCAGGGAAAGTGTGACATGTTTAGATGTATCAATCTACACTACAATAACCATCAAACAAATGAATAGTGTATCTCACACGTTAGCGCTCAGACCAAGAACAACAGCAGTTACTATACATGTGGAGATAAAAACAAAGAATCCGTGGGAATAATACTCTTAAAATAACACTTAAGCATTGAAGCATGATGCACACCCTGACACGCGTGGGTGTTTGTTTTATGCATGTATGCTCTTAAATGACCTTGCGTCCTTTGCTGCAGTCTTGGCATTGTCGCTGCTTGTTTCTTGGCAACAGCTCTACGGTGCTTTTTTTTTTGTTGCTTTTTTTCATATGTTTGAGTTAGGCTTTATTCCTCAGTCTAACGGACAACTTAACAAGCCTTAGATTAGAATTTCTCCCATTAACCCCATATTAACCCCATACTTTCGTTTGTGGACCGTGTCAACGCCCAGAAGGTTAGAAAAACCTGTAAAGTTTATTTGTTTAACCATGACGTTCTAAAGGTCATGAACATGTTCGGCATGAACACCATTCTGTGTGTGTTTCTGTGTTTTTCCAGTTTGGCTGCTTGGTCTGGATGTGTCTGAAATATATATATGTAAAAATATGTATGTATGTGTGTGTGTGTTGTTGATAGAACCAGTGCCAGCGTACAGAGACAACATGGACAGTGAAGAAGCTCACCTCTCACCCCACACCGGGGGCAAAATGATCCGTCAGCTGCTGGAGGAAGACTCGGATCCCATGCTCTCACCACGCTTCTACGCCTATGGGAAATCGCAGCAGTACCTGGACGACACCGAGGTCCCTCCCTCACCGCCCAACACACACTCTTTCATCAGGTGAGAGCAAACCTGGAATTAAAATCAATCGAGAACTAGAGAAAGGCAATTATCAAGGTGTATTACAGACATGTACACACCTTAATCACACTATTAACGTCGTGTGAGAGTTTTCATCGCATTTTGCGACAGGACACGATCACACACGGCAGCGCTCAACCGTTTGACGGCAAACAAGAGAGCATGGCTGCGTCCCAAACTGTGTACTTACCTGCTATATAGTATATGCTATATAGTTGTTAAGTACGCGGTTTGGGACGCAGCCCACGGCTTCAAGCAGTCGTCTATTTGCACTTATAGTATGACAAATAATTAACTGCACTTGAAGTGTTTGTAAAATTTAAAATAAAAGCACCCAAAACTGTATACGGTTCCATAACGAAGACGAACTGTATGTCGATACGTGAAATTCTGGAGGGAACGTCGGACGGCGTGGCGCGGTGACGTAATGACGTGTGCTGTTAAAGTAACCATGTTCTATAACATGTAAAACCTGAACATGAAAGGAATATTCTAAAAGCAACTCGTGTAAACACCTTAATCACAATATTGTCTTACTCAGAATAAGGTCAATAATTAGATTACTGCTGTCCATGTAAACGTAGTCAGTGAAATCAGACTGGGTGAAGCACCAAAGTCTGCATTTTACATTCGCATGTTGTTCATTTGGCTGAAGTTTTTATCCAAAGAGACTTGAAACTGGGACAGGATACAACTGAGCAGTTGAGGGTTAAGGGTCTTGCTCATAGGCCCAACAATGGCAGCACGGCAATAGTGGGATTTGAGCTCACAACTGACCAATAAGTAGCCCAAACCTTTAACCACCGAGCCACCCATTTCCAGTCTGAATCCAAGAACCAGTGACAATCAAGGCTTTGGAGTCATTTTGTTTTAAAGCCATTAAAATAATATATATTAAACCAAACAGTCAGTGTGAATCAGTGGTTGTAGGAGGAAATCCATTTTACTGGCAGTTCCAACTAAATAAATAGGAGCTATCCTTTGAAGTCGTTATTATTTTTATGTCTTCATTAACCAACTCCCACATTATCGTGATCATTTAACAGTTTGCCGTATAAATTGGTGGACGTGTCAGTGGGAAAGCGATATCAATTTAAGAGTTTTCTGATTAGGATTGTAACAGTCTGTGAAAGAAGATTCCTCAGTTGTGGTGAGATTGTTTTGTTACGTTTAAAAGAACTGAGGATGATGTTTCAGGGGTCTGATAACGTTTCTATTATATTTTGTGTTCAGCCGGCGGCGGAGTTCTTCGCTCGGCTCGTGCGAGAACGAATGTGAGGAGCTCACGTCGACGCAGCTCTCTAAAAAGATC
The DNA here is from genome assembly GCF_023375685.1 of Ictalurus furcatus. Taxonomy (NCBI): domain Eukaryota; kingdom Metazoa; phylum Chordata; class Actinopteri; order Siluriformes; family Ictaluridae; genus Ictalurus; species Ictalurus furcatus. The sequence goes on along the minus strand of NC_071257.1, from coordinate 30,700,717 downwards.
CACAGCCTCAAGAAAAAGATCCGCAAGTTTGAGGAAAAGTTTGAGGAAGAACGCAAATACAGGGTTAGTAAAAAAAAACTTTCCAAAGGTTTGCGATACAGCAGCAGGAAAATCCAAACGGATACCAGAACCGCTTTTTCAAAATGGCCCCTTGTGAGTCTGTTTCCTGTTTTCTGAGACAACAATAATGGGCACTGTGTTTTCCCTCTCCAGCCGTCACACAGTGACAAAGCGGCCAACCCCGAGGTCCTGAGGTGGATGAATGAGCTGGCCAGGCTTCGCAAAGACCTCAAAGGTATGCACGTAACACTTCATGTACAAAGAAGGAAGGAAGAATTAGCCTGATTAGCATCTTATAAGTCAGGATAATCCAACACCCATGACGCATTTGTTAAATAAACGGAAAAACCAAAACACACAAACCTCTCTCAGTTTCAAAGGTCATTCATTGGCTACTTAGCTGGAAATTTAAGAAGTCGCTTAGTCATGCTTTTGTAGTGCTGTTTTGTAAGGTTAACCACACAACTCTCCAGGAATCATAGATGTCCAGCCATCAGACTTATGTAATATTAGCTTAAGCGTTGTCTTTCGTGTAGATACCGGATAATAAGCCATTGGGGTTAAAACTGTAAGTGGTAAAAAGTATTTAAGGAAAAGCATTTAATCTAAAAGAGAAATCGTCACAGTAACCGAGTAACCCCTTAACGTTTCTCCTGACCGCTCACAGAGCACAGTTTGCTGAAGTCAGAGGAAGATTTGGCTCCTTTGCCGAGGCAGCGCAGCAACACGCTTCCCAAGAGCTTCGGCTCTCAGCTGGAGAAGAAAAGCAACGAGGCCAAGACGCCCAAACCGCCTGTGGAGAGCACGCTGGAGACGGTGATGAACAAACTGCAGGAGAAACGCACAGAGACCGGTCGGCCCGAGAACATCAAGGCAAGAGATTGGTCCAAAGGCGCTGATTAAATTTCTATAACAGCAGCTCTGACAGTAGTTCAGGCTGGTTTATATTAATGCAATCATTTCTATAGCAACAACTCATTCACAGGGACTTGTATAGCAAACGCTCCACTTAAGGCTAATAATAATTAACGAAGAAAGACCTATAATGATTTCCAACACTGGAGTTCGCTTTCCCCTCCACAAGTAATGGATGCTAATATATATATCAGTTTATCATCGTGGAACCTTAACGTTTAAATTCTCAAACCACATTTTTGCTCTACCCCAACGCACCAAACACAATAGGGGTAAATGGTGAACTGCATGTAGGGCCCTGAGGTTTAGATCATACACTCCCTTCAGACAGTGTTTCAAATGGTTCAGTATCAAAAACAGACTTCATTTTGTCAACATCATAAAGCTAAAAAGAAAAGTAGGTAGCCAACTAAATGCCATATAGTTTTCTTCTTCGGCACAAACAGCAAGGTGCCGTTGTTAGACATAGTTATATGTCTGTTTTAATACAGACTTATTCTTATGTTCTGGAGCGCATCAAGCCAGAAATGTTGCTCGAGGGAAAGATCTCCAGATTCTGGCTCACTTACATTGGTCACGTGATGCAATCAGATTCAATGGAGAAAGCAATGATGCTTGGAATGGTCAGTGGAAAGAGAAGACGAGGCCGCCAAAGAACGCGCTGGCTTGACACCATCAAAATGGACACTGGCCTAGGTGTAGAACAGCTAAAAGGGAAAGTCCAAGACTGGAAAGCGTGGCGAGAGATGGCCCATAGAATCGGCGAGAATCGGACCCGATTGAACGGATAACATCGTCATCATTCATTCAATTCTAAACTGGTAGCTAGATCCTTCTCTAGGGTGACCATACGTCCTCTTTTTCCCGGACATGTTCTTAAAAAATCGTCCGGCCGGTCTGAGAATATGTCTTGGATTCAGCTTTAGTTTCATTATGATGTGCTTATGGTCTAATACTGCATCATGTGTGTGCATGTTTGCATTGCTTTAACCCCTCTCTGTAATTCCTGCCTTCTCGCACACCAATCGCTCGATTATAAAAGGCTTGCAGCAACTATTGCCCAGATTCCTGCCTCTCAACCGTTAGTGTAGTCTCAGTGAACGCTTGAAGGTGAAGTGCTGTTGTGTCGAAACAATGCCCATGGCCATATAAAGTCATTTTTATTTCATGTTATCACATTGCTTTGTATCACATGGTCATTCTAATGTGTAAATGATGGTAGAAGGTTCACTCACGGCATCTGATATTTTATTCCATGGACATTCAAAAGTATGTAGGAAAAAATGTAATACGTGGGCAGAGTGAAACCAATTTTATATATATATATATATATATATATATATATATATATATATATATATATATATATATATATATACACATATACACACACACCGTCTCTTACTTTCTACAAGTTATTTTCATATCATTAGTGCAAAGGTAAAAAGATGCAGCTTTCACACGTAGTACAGTACAGACCGTTTGTTCACAACCCGTTTAGTTAGATATGCGTGTCAGAATTGAGTAAATAATTCGGGTTAGTAACCAAAATACTTGTGTTTCCAAAACAGGACATGACCAGAGAACAGATCGGTGCAGAGAAAGTAGCTCTGCAGAAAGCGCTGCTGCATTATGAAGGCATCCATGGCAGACCGGTGAGTGTATGTGGATGTGTGTGTGGATGTGTGTGTGAGGGTGGCACCATCGATACCTCACATAAACCTTCCCTTTCTGGTTATTTATTACTCACTTTCATGGTGCACCAGATTGCCAGAGAGGGAAAGGGAATAATGTGTGAAAATAGGCTGTGTGTACAGTGTGTGTGTGTGTGTGTGTGTGTGTGTGTGTGTGTGTGTGTGTATAGCCCGCTGAACAGACATGCGAGGGTTGTGCTCGAGTTATCCCTGCATTGCTATGTCAAGATTAACATGTAGAATGCAAAATACGACCATTACTCCAAGTCAGTCTCCTGCACTTCTACTCCCATTCAGACTTTCTGAACATCTGGCTCGTTCAAAAGCCAACAAGAGAATTGTATTGTGATAAAAGCTGTTTGTTATTGAACCAAGGTTAATCACAGCGCCGTAATTACCGTCATCTGCATCAGGGCTTGAGCTCATTAACCAGGTCAAACACAGCTCAATTTCTCTCTTCACTGTTACACTGTTTTTACAGATTCACATCCGGGATAAAAATCCTAGCGGACTAGCTAAACATTATTTAATCGCTTATTCTAATTTTGCTCATGTGATTATTCCAAAGCGACTTACAATATTCGAGAAAGGATACAACTCCGCTGATGAGAGTTAAGGATATAAAGTGATAAGGCTATAACCTTAACCCCTGAGCCCCCTCTAGAAAATAAAAGAAATAAAATTTCTATTAATACACAAACAGGAAATACCCCCTAACCCAAAACATGTTGCACAGACTTCATTTGCATACTGGAACGTGATTGGCTCGCTTATTATTTAATGCAGTAACACATGCCTGTTCAACACTAACTCTAGTTTTCCTCTTTCAAGATCACAAAGACTGAAAGACAGCTCATGAAGCCGCTGTACGATCGATATCGCCTCGTCAAACAGATCCTATGCAGAGCGTCCACCATCCCAGTCATTGTAAGTACAATCTTTTTACTCTTTTATCTACACATCTGTCCAACAGCAGGAATTTTTTATTTTATTTTATTTTATTTCAGCAGCCAGGAGAGAATTGTATGGCCTCAGAGCAGTAATGAGATTTGAAAACATGACACACAGCATTGGCAGCTCTGAAAATATTACAACAGGAACATGTGTACTGAAACGACACGCTTACAGGATTTTCGCTGATCTAGGATCAGTTTAAAGTGGCTGGTGTAGTGGGTTAAGCTGATTTTTTTCTTTAAAGCTGATCTGAGGTCAGTGTTCTGAGTGGTTCCTTCCTTATGACCCTCCACAAGCAGGGTTCTCCGTCCAGCAAGCGCCGAGGCCCTCAGCTGCAGCCCATTATCGAGGGGGAACCCGCTCTCTTCTTCGACCACGGCAAGGTGAAGAGCTGCTGCTCAGCCAATCAGAAATGCTCTGACTGTAACCTCAAGCCCTTCAAATTAACAGCCTGTTGATTCGGGGTCACATAATCATGCTAAATCAGTAGCTTTCGAGTACCATGTGATGATTTTTATTCCCCCCCCCTCCCCTCACACTGATTGTGATTGTGAAGCTCTGATTAAACTCATGCAGATGTGTGTTTTTGTGCATGGCGTGCGGTGATATGAAGAAGAAATGTCCCGTGAGAATCAGTGATATTGACTTCAAGCTTCAATGGACAAAGAGGCTTCAAGGAGTTCTCCATCATGGTTTTAACCTAATCTCCATCCATTGCATCTGTAGCGTGTGCGGGATTACCACGGACAAGAGCAGACACGTTTCCCCAGAACCGAAAAGCTGTACACTTGCTAACTCGCTCATAATGCAAGTCTTAGGGCAGCTGTTGAGGCAGTTCACGTACAAACACTTTACTGCTGCTCTAGCTGTGAATCACTGGATAAAACTCCCTAGGAACAGCTTTTCTAAGACGACATTTTCTCATCTGTTTCATCCTTTATTGTTATTTTACAAAAAGTCGTAGTTTGTCATTTTTACGTTATAGCCACATATTTTACACATTTTCTGCACAGAATTCAACATCTGCCCTTTGACTTTCATTCTAACTAAATTTAGAGGAAACAAGCTTCTTTTCTTTTCTCATTAGAGGAAAACCTATCAAAATTCCGGTCCGTGATAATGACGCATACGCTACAAATGCAGTGGATAAGGATTGGGTAGAGAAGAAAAAAAAAAAAAAAACTCTGGAGTATTCCTTTAACACTGTTGATGATTTGTGAATGTGCAAAATGAGTACATCTCGATCACACTTTGGATGATGAGCACCTGTCAGTGTAATATTCTGCTTTCCCTCACTAATCGAACGGATTAAATTAACAGCATTGATTGAGTGAATCCTGCATGGCGTTTACCTGAAGATCCTCGAGTCAACCAGCTCTGCCATTCATAGTTTTTAACTAACCTGGCGTAAAACCTTGTCTGTGCAGGAGGAAGAGGACGGCTCGGATGAAGACAACGACAACAGGATGCAGTTTGCGCAGCTGACGGTGCGTCCGGAGCTGAGCATGCTGGGATTTCTGGACCACCTGGATGAGGAGGTGGACGGTTTTATTTCGCCCGTAGACGAGTTGTCGCCTTCGAAGAACAGCTCCGACATGAGACTGTCCAACCTGCACTCGGCCACCATGTGAGTGCCGCATGCTAACGAGTACAAAAGAAAATAAGTAAGGGATGCAGTAATACATTAACGTGATCGACGACACGGTGGGGTGATATGGAGTTCCAGTGACCACCCCGTAGTTGATTATTTCAATAGAACAGCATTGTCCTGAAGCGTTTTATTTGATTCCTCGTATACTACAGCAACTTGCCAATGATTTCAATTGAAACTTTTTATCCGTTTATAGTTACACTCAACGTTGTGGTACGTCAGCAGAACAAGTTAGTTTCTGTTACCACTTTCTTTTTTCCGCGATCGAATGCAAAACCAAGCAAGCTCTGCAATATTCGCCTGCGATTTTTCAAAATTACCGCAGATTTTCCGCAGGTTCCGGCCGAGACAAAGCCCTCTTCGATTCACGTGCGTCGAACACGCGTACGGCGAAAAGGTCGCATTTCATGATAATGAGTCTTAATTGGTAACTTATACATTACAGCACAGTGAAATTCTTTTCTTCGCATACGTCAGCATGTTAGGAAGTTGGGGTCAGAGCGCAGGGTCAGCCATGATACAGCGCCCCCTGGAGTAGAGAGGAATAAGGGCCTTGCTCAAGGGCCCAACATTGGCAGCGCCAGGGATTGAACCCCCAACCTTTGTTTACCAACAAACATCACTGCCAAAGAGCACGCAAAACTACTTGGTGCTGCTCCACTTTCGCCAGTTCACGTAGTTTTCCAAAAAAAAAAAAAACCCAAAACAAGACTCTGCAGGTTGCAATTTTTTTTTTTTTTTTTTTTTTTTTTTTAAATCCGCACCAAAAATCCATCATTTTTGGCTGCAACAACCACAAAAACAAATGCTGTGAAATCCTGTACGGACTGATTACAGCAGCTACAAACTTATTTCATCACCAGCCTCTTTTTTCATGAAATTAATAATAATTTTTTAAAAAAAAACACAGTTTGTCATGTTCCCAAGAAACCACAAAGTGTAAACACACTCCTATGGTGGAAAACCTAAAGTAACAGCTTTCATAAACGCTAAATAAACATCACCATACGAGTGATTAAATCGACGATTAAATCGCTTTTTGTAGCGTCCCCCTCGGATTCTTTGTTACCGTAGTAAACGGGTGCGTTAACGTTAACCCTTGAAGCCGTAATTAATGTCAGAACTGCTGTTATGGAGAACTAACCAGCACCTTCTGACCAATCAGATTCAAGAATTCATCAGCTGTGCTGTAAATAAACATGGCACTTTATCTAGAATTCTCCATGTTGATGTGAGGTACAGTGTACAAACGCTTTACTCTGTAGCTGCTGGTTGTAGAACAGGATTGGTAAAAATAACGTATAACATAGAAAGTAGCTGTGTGTGACTGGAATAGATCTCTATAGAATTTACACTTCGTTCGCAAACACAGAAGGACGAGACGAGACGTTGTCAGTTGACAGCGTCTCAGAAATTGATGCAAATTGAGACGATACAAACAGAACCACATTTGTTCTCTAAGACTTGCACCAGATAGAGCACAAAAAGCATCTTTACAAATGTTTTTGTATTGACCTTTACATCATGTGAAAGAAAAGGAAGAATAGAGGACGTCCGGAACAGACCGTGCTCACTGAATAGAGTTACATTTGTCCGTACAGAAACGTTTGCAGTATTGATTGTGTGGTACTGAATGAGCTTCTGAACGTCCTCCTTCTTTCACAAAAACGCAGACAGGAACTGGTGGAGCAGCTCCAGGAAGCTCGAGAGGAAAAGAAAAGACTCCGAAAGAACTTGCGCGAATTCGAGGACCAGTTCTTCAGGCAAAACGGCAGGTAAAGAGGAACAAAACAGGTGGTAGAGGATCATCTGAGACCATAACTTTACGCTTCACAGAAAGATAACGATGCTCTCGTTCTACAGAAACGTGCAGAAGGAAGATCGCTCGCCCTTGGCGGTGGAATACAACGAGTACAAGCACATCAAGGCCAAGCTGAAGCTGCTGGAAGTCCTGATCAGCAAAAGAGACTCCTCAAAGCTCATCTAGCATCCAGCGTTGAGGAAATAAAAGCACAAGGACAAGCAGACTCTGCTCATGCTAAAGCTAAATAAGCTCATTGACAGCCCTCCTGTCGAAGTCGCACATTGGGTGGCCATCTGTAGCGAACAGATTCGGCTGAAGATGCCCCTCCTTCCTCCTGCTCCTCCTCCTCCTCCTCCTCCACCACCAACCCTGTTGGATTTCTCTACCACTATTCACACACGCTCAGAGTGATACGAGTGATCTCACGCTCCTTCTGCTGGACTGCAAACAGATGTCATGTATCTCAGTCTCAGTATCCCATCAACCAATCAGCTACGGCTTTCGTCAACCAAACTTCCACGTTAATCACCGACAGATCTCACGTCTCTCACACTCATGGTGGTATTATAATTATACAGTATTTGTAATAGATTTGATTACATACCGTGTTGTATTTATTAGTCCAACCCTTCAGTTTTAATAGAGCGTCTGTTTAATCAGAAAGGATTAGAAACATTTCCCAGGATAACGGACCTCTTCGTTTTTGATGACACGATATTAGATTTGCGGATGATTACCGCTACACTGCCAGTCAAACGTTTTTTAAACACCTGGAGGTTATGTTTTAGATTTAGATAGAAGAAATGAAAAAAAAAAAGAAAAAAAAAAAAAAAAGACATGACACTTTTTATGTGAGGATTATATTGATACTCACAACCTAGCGGCTTGCGAGTGGCGCAACAGGAAAGCACGAGCCCGAGTTTTCTGGACGAGAGGGATGTCGTTACTGTCTCCCTGTCAATCACGGCGAAATCAACCAATTGTGGGCATGCGAGAGCTCATGAATGAGGAAGAGGGCGGATAGGACTTTCCTCCGAGTGTGGTACGCTTCCTCGTGACGCAGCGTGAAGAGCAGCTCTCACTTTTAATTTTAGCCTTCACCTTTGCCATTTAGTATCCTTTCATAATTTTCACATTTTTTTCCCGACCTGAGATTTCGATTTTCTCATTTCGAAAAATTTCTCGTATGCACCGTTTAGTCTGTTTGAATCGAACGCTGGTGCGTTTTACCCCTCAGTGCGATTCTTTTAGGTAGGTGAGAACATGGTGCTCACACTCGCACCGGTCCGAGTGCGTCTGTGCGACGTTGTCTCATCCACGTCCGAGTCCAATCTGTCGGAAGAAAGATTCGACTCTGAATCGACTTCTGGAAACAAAAAGAGAAGTCGATTTTGTGGCTGCGATAAACACAATGTTTTAAACTACTTATTTATCTATCCATCTTATCCTACCTACACAGGGTCGCGGGGAGCCTGGAGCCTATCCCAGGGAACCCACAAGGCAGGGGACACCCTGGACGGGGTGCAAACCCATCACAGGGCAGAATCACACACATCCACACACACACACACACACACACACACACTATTGACAAATTAGACTCTCTAATCAGCCTACAATGCATGTCTTTGGAATGGGAGGAAACCAGAGTACCCAGAGGAAACCCCTGAAGCATTCACAGACAGGGCGGTGGCAGGATTTGAACCCCCAACCCCGGAGGTGCGAGGCAAACGTACTCGGCACTAAGCCACCCTGCCCCCAACTAGTTATTTATGTAGTTCTCTAATTATTTATTTAGCACAGACTCCGTGTTCAGTGCTCGGGTGATTTTTCGTTCTAAGCATGCTTCCTTTAACACCGCATGCCCTCAACAGTTTGTTCCTTTAATTAGGCACAACAAATTCGCTCCGATTTACCCCTCAGCAATCAAACGAAGAGGTGTAACCGCACTGTTAATCAGACTAGTGACGTTCAAAGACATTTGACTGGCATTGATTTATTTTTATTTCTTAAATCACAAGAGGGATTCTGTGTCTGAAATCAACAAAATGAGAGAAGGTTAAGACAATTATGGGAACTTCAGGGAAACAACAACAACAACGACATTTTACCATTTGTGAATTTCATCATAATTCATTATGTGCCATATTTCACACATTTCTGTTCGACATATGTATAAATGTCGCAGCTGTTAACAACGTTGCATTTAAAAACAACAACAACAACAACACCACCAACTCTATATTGTATTCTTTCATGCTTTCTCTGTGCAGTCATTTGCTCAGTGTAGCCAAAGCAGGTTATTTAGCGACAATCAGTTCATACCATTTTCCTTTCGAGTCTTTTCATACGTCATGTGGCGAAGACGCACAATATCTCCACCGGAGATAACCAGCGAAGCTGACGTTTTGTGTGTGTGTATTTTTTGTTATTGACCGCTGTAACCAGCTTTTATTGTAAAGTCACTGTATAACAATGACATGGGCCAACAGCGTCACAGCAACCTGGCTGCCATTTCTTATTGCAGAGCGATAGTTCTATATAAGAGAGAGAGAGAGAAAGAGAATAGGTTTGGATAATATAGATTCAGAGTTTAAAAAAAAAAAAAAAAAAAAAAAGCAGCATGATAGTCTCTCCTGTTGTTCTCTAAAAACAAATATTTTGCAGTGTGACCTTCGTTTTTACTGAACGTGAACACTGATTGGTTAATAATGAATAAGGGTGTGTACATTTTAGTACATGATTTATTTGTATTTTGTATATATGAATTAAAGCAAAACCTATTTTTACTGAACTCACTGGTGTGGTGTGTTTATTCCCGCCTACTTGGTTTGATGTGCAGTGTTGTGATGTGAAGAATTCGTTGCACCATCTTGCCCATAGTATGACAATTCTGAAAAACTTTACCCATGTATGAATACTCTGTAGTCAAAGTACCAACTGAGACCAACTGTATTCATTTAGCGACTTACAAATGAGAAAATACAAGCAAAGCGATATATCAAGCGGAGAACAATACAAGTAGTGCTACCATACAAGATCTTTTAATTGAGTTCCAGAGAAGCAAAGTGCGCAGAATAGAGGTGTAAGAGCCAGAGTAAGGTTTTTTTTCCCCCTCTAAGATAAGGTGGGGGTTGGTATTTTAAGGGTTAGTTAAGTGCTCACGGAAGAGGTGGGTCTTTAGCTGTTTTTTTGAAGATAGTCCGGATTGAGGTTGGAAGTTCATTCCACCACTGAGGAACAGTTAGTTTGAAGGTTCTGGAACGGGACCTTGAGCCACGCTGAGTAGGCACTACTAAGCGTCAGTCATTAATCGATCGCAGATTGTGTGAGGGAACGTAAACCTCAAGGAGAGTGTTGAGGTAGGAGGGTGCTGTTCCAGACAAGGTCTTGTACGTGAGCATCAAGGCCTTGAATCTGATGCGGGCGGCTACTGGAAGCCAGTGGAAGGAGATGAAGAGGGGTGTGACATGGATTCTCTTGGGCTGGTTGAAGACGAGGCGTGCTGCTGCATTCTGAATCATCTGAAGGGATTTGAATCATATACAGGGTGTCCAAAAAGTCTCCATACGTGAACACTTTTTTGAGCAAAATGTCTTCCAAATGTTTTCTTTTCCAGATAGCCTTTAAGAATACTTTTGACAAAAGAAGAACTCATTCACTTGGCTGGATCGGGAAGCTGTCACAAGGTTGCGATGGGCTTTAACAGGAAACATGGCGAGCACACCACACACACACACACACACGACACTGTCGCCAAACTTATTAACAAATACAAAAAGACTGGAAGTTTTGCAGACCGAGAAGTGGACGACCATGAACATCCACTGACGAAGGTACAGGGTACAGGTACCCTGCAGTTAAGAGCCCTTTTCAAATTGGATTACTTTAGCCTGGGGAGGGGGGATTGGTATGTAATTATTACTGGATTATCTCTGGGATTTTCGTCCTGTCAGAATCCATCATGTCAGTAATTATTACAAAATGCCCATTTCCACCATCAGGGCAATAATTAAGACGTTCCAGTCAACTGGACATAATATGAATTGGACACATGTCTAAATTGTCTCGATGCATTGTGAAGAGGATGGTTCACGTCACCAAAAAATCTCCAAGGATCACAGCTGGAGAATTGCAGAAGTTAGTTGCGTCTTCGGGTCAGAAAGTCTCCAAAACTAGTATCTGAAGTCACCTACATCACCACAAGTTGTTTGGAAGGGTTTCAAGAAAAAAGCCTCTACTCTCATCTGAAAACAAACTCAAGCGTCTTCAGTTTGCCAGACACTACTGGACCTTCAAATGGGATCGGGTTCTATGGTCAGATGAAACCAAAATAGAGCTTTTTTGGAAATAAACACCAGAGGTGGTTTTGGTGCACACAGAGAGGTAGCTATATGGAAAAGTACCTCATGCCCACGGATAAATATGGTGGTGGCTCTTTAATGTTTTGGGGCCGTTTTTCTGCCAGAGGACCTGGACATTTTGTTAGGATACATGGCCTCATGGACTCTATCAAATATCAACAGATATTAAACGAAAACCTGACTGCCTCTGACAGAAAGATTAAAATGGGCCATGGTTGGATCTTCCAGCAGGACAATGATCCAAAACAAAATCAACACAAAAGTGGTTTACTATCCTGACCTGAACCCCATAGAAAACCTGTGGGGTGAACTGAAGAGGAGAGTCCACCAGCGTGGACCTCAAAATGTGAAGGATCTGGAGAGATTCTGTATGGAGGAACGGTCTCAGATCCCTTGCCATGTATTCTCCAACCTCATCAGGCATTATAGGAGAAGACTCAGAGCTGTTATCTTGGCAAAGGGAGGTAGCAAAAAGTATTGACAAAAAGGGTGCCATAATTGTTGCACACCTATATTTAACAAAGATATGTATTGATAAACCTGTGTTTTGTTTGCAATTGTTTGATATCCATGAGAGCAGAATAGTTTTGTGATT